>NC_056733.1:1800801574-1801024074 GCF_019279795.1 Protopterus annectens | reverse complement strand
CACACTTAAATCCAAAAATAAATAGTAAGGCATAAGAATGTATGCTTTGGAAAATCAGTGCATTCTTCCAAAGAAAGAAGTCTAATTTTTTTATTCAAAGCAAAATAAATGCATGCACGTAGAGTTATGGCATAACAGTGGTGCAGTGGTTACCACTGCCGCCTCACAGCAAGAGGTTTTCCGGTTCAATCCTTGTCTGGGGTGCTTTCTGTGCAGAGTCTGCATGTCCTCCTTGTGGTTGTGTGGGTTTCCTCCAGGTGCTCTGGTTTCATCCCAAAGATGCTGTAGGTGGATTGGATACTCTAAATTGGCCCTAGGCATGAGTGTGTGCGTGTGTGTGCCTTTCATGCTGGCAACTTGACACTGTAAAACTCCACTGCCAATCATGAGCAGACAGGTGATCCACTGTGGCGACCCCTAACTGGGAAAAGCTGAAAGAAGAAGTACATGACTTGTGGATAGCCATATTTTCTGTCATTTTACCTGAACTTTGCATACCAGTAAATCCGCTATTGGTAAACTGGACAGTGCCATTTTGTATATTAAATTTCTGTTATAGCAAGCCCCTACCTAATGTACTATAACCTTGAAACATAAAAAAGCATGAAATGTGTACATTTTTTTGCTTACTTTGAACTGCTGGTCTCTATTTACAAAAGCAAACACTAAGCACATTTCTACTGGATAAAGTCTTCCATGTAAAAGAAAAAAAACTTTAGACAATCTTTTTTCTTTTGCATGGATTGGATACATCATGGTTTGACTAACTGAATGAATGATGTGATAAAAAAGCAGATAAAATGTGCCTCTTGGATTACAACAGGAAAGGCTGAAGTATTTTATACACTGCATATCGGATAGAGGAGGCATTATTGTGATAGAAATCCTGTGCATTCATAATACTCCTGTACTGTAAATATGATATCTGCAGGTTTACTGTATCACACCATAGATGATATATTTATGCTAAGAGAAAAAATTATGGGAAAATAATTGGAAGACTAGACAAACAGAAACCTGACAGCAGCAACATGCAAAATAATATCACTAGGAATCAAAAGTCAATAAAATGACCATACAGTTAGATGGGAAAGAGCAATAACATTAAATAAGAACATGGATGTGTGTGTAGTCACATTCGATGATTAAAGGAAGCAGTGTGGGACAGCAGTGGGGATATAGCCAGAATATGTGCATAGAAAAATAAATCACCAAAAAAAAAAAAAATAAAAAGAAGAAGGAAATATTTCCCCTGTATAATGGTAGCTGTCAGGGTCCACATTTTTAATCTGTTAGCATCCAAAAACAGAATCTTTCTAGAGACAGGTAAATCCTAAACACTGCATCATCACTATTACAAATGACAGTCTCCTCCACTCATTATGTCTTCCAAATTACAGTCAAGGTACTGTGTATTTTATTAGATAAAGACTTAGTAGCTCTTTAAATATCCATAATGCCAGAGTTGGTGCATGATGTATATCACGTGACTTCCATCTTCAGGTAGTTCTCTTCCATGTCAGTAGTGTTGAGATGCAGCCATTTGGCTCTTCTGATTACCTCTTCATTCTATTACAAATTATGGCCTGGTGGTAGTCGACAAACAAAGCTGTAAATACATTCCACGGTATGCAAAAGTGGTTGGATTGAAAACTAGCTACAGCTCAAGTACTCTGCATGAATTTACTTTACTTTCAGAAGTAGTAAATGAGAAGATGAAAACAGTAGATGTGACAGGACCATTATTCAGTATAGTGAAGCAATGAAATCTGAGTAATTTGTAGACACTAGACTACTAGGGAAAATCCAGAAACACAAACAGTAAAGGATTACAACAAATTAACACAAAAAACTTTACACCTACAATAAACCAAATAATGAAATGAGCAAGATGGTATTGATATATTCAGAGACTTTTCAGCTGACACACCATTTCTCATTTTGTAAATAGTAGGAAAGAAACAGCAGAATGTGCAACCAAAATAATGATAAATACAGGATCATTATCCTTGACAGCAGTAAAATTTAGCTACACCTGGAAAAAATTATGAAATACCATAGAGCATGCAAAGTACCCTTCTTCTACCCTAAATCCAACACATCCCTTTTTTGACATCTTATAAACCTTGCATTCTGCAAACATATTATCTTCTTAGCTACTCCAACATAATCTGCTGCCTTATTTCACTCTTAACAGTGTAAACATTACTATTTAAGCAAGGACAACATATTATACACTGTGTCCATGTTACTTTCTTACTGTTTTCCATCTTCTTTTTCACAGATTACTCAGTACTAGCTCTGTCAGGAAACTGACCTTTATATTGTTGTCCTGTTTTAGTGACATCATTATTTGCGTCTATTACTTTGAATAATGTATACCAGCTCCAGCCTTTCATTTATGACCTTTAACACTTTCACTTATTCTCCATATTATTAACCTACTCAGATCATTTCTTATTAGATCTAACATCCACCATATATCCATATTCCCCCCATCCAGAGACAACACTTGAGGTATAAGGATAATGTCATTTTCCTCTGATACATCCTCCTGGTACAAACAGGCCAAGAGTGGCCATGCCCACCACACTTAGTGCCACTGACAATATGGTGCATATTATATTACAGTTTCCTAGACAGTAAACAAAACACCTGCATGTGTTCTAATTATCCATACCAAATCCAGTCATCTTTAGGTTAAGCATTATACCGAACTGTACATTTCTCATTTCCTGAAAAAAAAACAAGTTGCCTACATATGCAAATGATAGCCAACACTCAATGTGCTTAATACTGTCACTATGTGCAGACAATAAGCTTTCAATGACACATCTAGAAATGATCTGATTTCTTTATAGTTATTTATATTTCTTTACCTGCAAAATCTGACTGGGTCATACAATACTGCTTTTTAGTGGATACTCAGCAAGAAAAGCTCTTACAAATAGGCAATTAAATTGCACCTCACAAATAGACAACAAAAATTAGTACTGAACATAAAATATTAGACAATAAAGACTAAAGGTTAAATACTTAGCTAAAAAGATTATAACTTTGATAATAAAACAGAGTAAACATAAGCCATTTACCTTTCTATCTGATAAATCAAAAACAACTAAAGACAATTGAAAATAATGAAAGTTTATAGAGAGATAATATACAGAAATATATTAATTTTAGCAATGTAGATGTAGAGTGAGAAAATAGGTATTAAAGTAAGTGTGAAAGAAAAGAAGATTCATAAATAGTTGAAAATTTGTTAAAGAATGTAGATAAAGGAGCTAATAAGTATTCTATAAAGAGAGGAGAAAAAAAGAAGTTATGTACTTACCATAACGTTCCATCTTTGATGTCCATCTTCATTAATCCCTGACATATGTGTTCGGTTCCAGTACTAGAAACAACTCGGCCATCACTACAGCTCGCACAGGCCAAAAACTCTCTAGCTTCATCCTTACCCACAACCCCCCTGTCCCAGTTACTTCAGATCGAGTTTGCAGATTAGGAATAAATATAAAGATGCCTTAATGGAAACCATATCCGCTATTCCTCAATACATGTCATAATTACTATGAAAGTATTCACTCCATCAAATAAATCTTCACAGGTTGGGGGATGGAGGGAGCGGTGTCAAGAATAAATGAAGATGGACAACACAGATGGAATGTTATGGTAAGTACATAACTTTTTTATATGATGTCACTCTTCATTTCATCCTTGGCATATGAGACAGAGTTTTCAGTTATCTTAGATCTTGGGAGAACTCATGGAAGGATATTCCTGAGCACCATTGAACTGAAAGATGATCTTTCCCTAGAGCCCAAATTCAATTTGTAACAAGTAATAAAGGTACGGGAAGAAACCCAAGTAGCCGCTGCACATACATCATCCACTGAAGACTAGAGTGGAACACTGCTGAAGTGGCAACATATCTTGTAGAATGTGCCTTCATAGATTTTGGCAAAACAATTTTATTTTTGTCATAAATAAAGCAAATGTAGTCCTTGAGCCATCTGGCTGTCAGTTTGCTGACAGGTTTACCCAAGCTAGCACTTGAAAAGGACACAAATAACTGGTCAGACTTTCTGATGTCTTTAGTTCTGTGAAGATAAAAGTGCAATTGTCTGTGAACAATAGCAAATATAAAAGGTAATCACCTCTGTTTGAGAAATTTAGAAAGAATACCAGCAAATTAACAGACTGATTGATATTAGACTCTGACACCAGTTTAGGTAGAAAGGTGAGATTTCTCATAAGGTAACTCTATCTTTGTCAAAAATCAGATAAGGTGTCTTACATGATAAGGCCTGAATTTCTGAAATTCTTCTGACAGAGGTTATTGCCATCAAAAATAATATTTTCCAGGACAAGAACTTTAGATCACAGTCTGCAGATGGTTCAAAGGAAGACGTATGATGGTTTGCAACACTAGGCTTAGGCCTCAAGAAGGAGTAGGATCTTTGGAAGGGGGCTTCAGTAATAGTGTCTGCTTTAAAAATGCCTTACAGAGTGTATGACAGGCCAAAAAACATCCTTCCAAACTATCATGAAAGTTTGAAATTTCTGCTAGTTGAATTCTGAAGATAGAAGGGGAAGCTCCTGCATTGAAAAGAGAGGCTAAGAAGTCTAAAATATTTTCAATAGAAGCAGAGAATGTGTCAATATCTTTTTCATGAGCCCAAAAGACAAATCTCTTCCATTTACTAGAGTATAGTCTCTGGGTGGAAGGCTTATGAGAAGCTAAGAAAACTTTGTGTAATGAAGAAGAAAGGTTAAGATGCCTGGCAACTAGTGGAACTGGAGGAACCATGCTATCGGCTTGAGGTTTACAATGTCTGGATGGACTAGTCTGCCTGGATGTTCATAGGTTCATAGGTGTGTACTAGGCTAATGGTCCTGGAGCCTTTACAAGCCTAGCCCACAGAAGTACCCTGGCATCATGCCACCCAACGTTAGCTCCCAGAGCCTCTATCAAGTAGAGCCACTGCAGTGATCCCTGGGGTGAACTTCCTATTTCCTGTCCACTCATCAAGATTTCCCATGAAGAGGGCCAGTGAGGTGCTCTGCTTGACATGTATGGGAAGTCTATTCCAGAGCATGGGCAGTCTCTGGGTTATGAACCTGTCCTTCCAGCATGTTCTGCTGATTGTGGTAATGGGTTTGAGGTCTCTGGAGCATGTGGTGTGGAGGGATTTGGATTTCTTTAGATGTAGCATTTCTAACAGAGCTGGATCGGGTATGGCGTTGTATGTCAAGCAGAGGTTGCCTCTTAGTAGACTATATGAGACAGAGAATAGCTGGAGTTTTTTGAGTCTGTCCATATAGGACATGTGTTTAAGGCCTAGGATCCTCTTCGTGAGGTACTTTTGTGGCCTTTCCAGCTGTTGCATGTGTCTAGTGAGGTACATGCCAAATGGGGCATTATACTCGATGATTGGCCAAATGAGGGAAGAATAGAGAGAGATGATGACCTCTTTCTTCCTGGATGCAAAACCCTTGGTAATGAGATGTGCCACATAGAAGGACTTTCTGACCACAGTGGCAATGTAGTGGTTGAAGGAGAGGTTGCTGTCAACCTGTGTCCCCAGATCTCTTATAACACCTTCAGTGTTCAGTGGGCTCCCATCGATGTGGTAATTGGTGGGAACTGAGTTTTTCTCAAAGGGGACGATGACGCATTTTTTGGCATTAAGCTTAAGGCCATGGTTTCGACACCAGTTATTGGTCTCAGTGAGGCCTTTCTGTAGGATGTCTACATCACTTGTGGAGTTAATAATGGCTCACGACTTTCAGTCATCTGTGAACTTAGTCAGCCAGAGTCCCTCCATGTTGGCCTGGACTTCTGAGAATTAGATACCAAACAGGAGAGGACCCAGGACTGATTTCTGTGGTACTGCACTTTTTACTGGTCGGCTGTCTGACTCTGAGTCTGCTACTTTCACACTGTGGTTTCTGTCTGTGAGCCAGTTTGCAACCCACCTAGTGATATAGGGGTTGATGCCTAGTTTTGTGAGTTTATCAATAATTCCTGAGTGGGGAATGGTATCAAAGGCCTTGGCCAGATCAAGGTAGGCTGTATGAAGTGCCTTGCCCTCATCTACAGCTCTGGTGACTGACTCAAAGAAGTCAACCAGGTTGAGCAGGCATGATCTACCTTTCACAAAACCAAATTCAGTGGGATCTAGAGTTTGGAAATTCCCTATAACCTTGTTAATTAGGTCCATGATGATGGGCTCAATAGTCTTACATATCATACTCATCAGGCTAATGTGGTAATAATTCTCAGGGTCTGTAGTCACTCCTCCTTTATGGAGAGGGGTGACTGTAGCAGTGAACCATTTGGTAGGGACAAAGCCTGAGGTGAGGCTGTGATTGAACAGGGCACACATATGTGGTGCCAGTTCACTTTGTAGTTTATGTAGAACACATTCAGGGATATTGTTGTGTCCCACAGAAGCTGTATTCTTGGCCTTAGACTATGCAGCTTTAACCTGTGCTGCAGTAATGCTGGGTGCCTGGCATTCCTCCGGTATTGTGATTGGTCCTTTGGGAGGGAGAGAGATGGGTAAAGTTGGCACTGAATCTTTCAGCCAGTATGTTTGCAATATCTGTTGGCTCAGTATAGGAGGTACAATTGTGCAGCAACTCAGAGCAAACCTGAGTATTGCCATGGAGATTCGTGATATAACTATAGAAGACTTTGTGGTTGTTTTTAGTGTCTGCCACAATTCTACCTTCATAGCTGGCTCTAGACGTTTTGATGATGGCAACTTTTGTTGAGAGTAATAACAGAGTTTTTCCAGTCTTGGGACTTCACCTTTTTCTGCAACAGTTGAAGAGCAGTCCAGACAGAAGGTCTGGAGCCAGGTTCAGAGTCCAAGGTCGTCAAAACGGATAAAGTCAAATAAAGGGGGACCATATTTGTCAAGGCCAATAAGATGCAATGAGGATTTTGGAATTAGATATATTGGGGGGAAAGGCTTATAGTAGTCTGGGGACAGCCATGTCTGAAGAAGAGCATCTCTTAGTGACTTTCCCCGAGGATGAATTAGGCAAAGTAGCTGCTACAGTTGTTGTTTAGAGAGAGGTGAACAGGTCGCAGCAAGGCTGGCCCCAATGATGGAAAATCCTTTCCATCACTTTTGGATTGAGAGACCACTTGTGAGGCTGGAGAACACATTTGCTCAGTTTGTCTGTTATCAGAGTGGAACTCCCCAGAATGTGCATCACTATCAGATAGCAGTTCTGCCACACTCTGAGTGCTTCTCAACAAAGGGGGTAAGACTTGGTTCCTCTGTTTGTTGATGTGCCAAACTACTGACATATTATCTGTTTGGATTGCAATTCTTTCCAGAGGAAGAGCTGATTGAAAGGCTTGCAATGCTAAAAGCACTGCTCTTAGTTCCAGAACACTGATATGCAATTTGGCCTCTAAGGGAAACCAAGTGTCTTGGACAGTCTTGCCCATAAAATGCTTCCACACCCCATGTGGGAGGCATCCGTGGTCACTATGGCCTTGGGTTCAGAAAGGATGAAGGGGCAGCCCAGGAGAATTTCTTAGGAATGAATACACCAAGCTAGATCTTCCCTGCAATGATTGGTGATTAGAATCTCAGCTGACATGGGTTGGTATAGCATAACCATTGAGATGCCAGTAACCATTGTAGAATTCTCATGTGAAATCTTGCTAGGGAAAGTAGAGTTATTGTCACTGCCATTGAACCTGGAGCCTTCAAGAATAGTTGAGTGGGTACTTTTTTTCTCTGGATTATCTTCCAAACCTGAGTTATAATTTTTTTGAAGTCTCACTGGAGGAAGGGATGCTACTGTTGATGTTGTATTCAGTACCCTTTTAAACTCTAAGTTCTGAGTTGGAGTCAGTTGGATTTTCATGATTTATAATTATTTCTAGGTATGCACAGGTCTTGAGAATGTAATCTCTTGCCTCTGTCAATCGAGGCCTGGTCGGAGCCATAGGTTCATAGTTTCATAGGATGGTACAAGGCTATCAGCCTTAGGGCTTATACAAGCCTAGCCATAACAATTGCCTGGATATTTCTTCCCACAATATTTACTTTCTTGGACTCCTGTCTAGCAGGGTGACTGACATGATCCCTGGGGTGAATTTCCTATCTCCCATCTAACTGTCAAGGTTCCTTTTAAAGAGGGCCAAGGAGGCGCTCTGCTTGACATGTATGGGCAGTCTATTCCAGATTATGGGGAGTCTCTGGGTCAGGAACCTATCCCTCCAGCATGTTTTGTTCATTGTGATGACAAGGTTTAGATCCCTGGAGCGTGTAGCTTTGAGGGATTGGGATTTCTTTAAGTGGAGCATGTCCAACAGCTCAGGGTTTGACATGGCCTTGTATGTTAAGCAGAGATCACCTCTGAGTAGACGATATGCCACACAGTATAGCTGGAGTTTTTTTTAGATGGTCAGCATAGAGCATCTGCTTTAGGCCTGTGATTCTTTTAGTGAGGTATTTCTGCAACCTTTCCAGCTGTTGCAGATGTCTTGTGAGGTACATACCAAATGCGACATTGTACTCTGTAATGGGTCTAATAAGGGATGAGTACAGTGGGACAATGACCTCCTTTTTTCTGGATGAAAAGCCCTAGTGATGAGATGTGCCACATTTTCCTGACTGTTGTGGTGATGTGGTTATCGAAGGTGAGACCACTGTCCACCTGTGTCCCTAAGTCTCTCATCACACTTTTAGTGTTTAGTGTACTGCCACCAATGTGGTAATTTATGGGTACATGTTTTTTCCCAAAGGGGATAACTATACATTTCTTGGCATTAAGCTTGAGCCCATGGCACTGGCACCAAGCATCTGTTTCTGTAAGGCCCTTTTGTAGAATATCCACATCATTTGGGGATTCAATAATAGCTCCCAGTTTGCAGTCATCTGGAAAATTTGTTAACCGGAGTCCCTTAGTGTTGGTCTGTACTTCAGAGAAGTAGATGCCAAACAAGAGCGGTCTCAGGACTGAATCCTGAGGTACTTCACTTGTCACTTGTCTGGAGCTGGATTTGGAGTCAGCTACTTTTAAAGTCTGGGTTCTGTCAGTAAGCCAGTTGGCAACCCATTGAGTGACATAGGGATTTATGCCCAGCTTAGTAAGTTTATCTATGATTCCAGAGTGGGGAATGGTGTTGAAGGCCTTGACGAGGTCCAGATAAGCTGTGTAGACTGCGTTACCCTCGTCCACAGCTCTGGAGACTGATTCAAAGAAGTCAATCAGGTTCAGGAGACAAGATCGGCCCTTCATGAACCCAAACTGGGTGGGGGCAGGTGTTTGCAGGTTGCTAATGTCTTTGTTTATAAGTTCCATGATAATGCGTTCCATGCTTTTGCAGATCAGGCTTGTCAGACTGATGGGACAGTAGTTCCTGGGATCCAAGGTGGATCCCCCTTTGTAGAGTGGGATAACTGTAACTGTGCACCACTCAGTGGGCATGAAGCCTGAGGTAAGGCTATGATTAAACATGAGACTTAGGTGAGGTGCCAGTTCATTTTGTAGTTCATGTAGTACACAACCCGGGATGTCATCTGGTCCCATGGATTCTTAGCTTTGGAGAGTGCAGTTTCTACCTGTGTGGCTGTGATTACCGGAATTTGGCAATCTTTTGGTATTGAGATGGGCCCTTTAGGGGGTGAGAAGGGGGTGAAGTTGGCACTAAATTGATCTGCCAGGATATTGGCAATATCCTTGGAATCTTATATTTAAAGTCATTCTGTTGTAGCTCAGAGCAGATCTGAGCATTGCCATTTAGATTCTTGACATAACTATAGAATGCCTTGTGGTTGTCTTTGGAATCTTTGGCAATTTTATTTTCGTAACTAGCTTTGGAGGATTTTATGAGGGATCTCAGCTTCTTACTGAGGCTGGTAAGGGAGTTTTTTTGTATCCTGGGATTTTCCTCTTTTCTGCAACAGCTTCTTCCTTCTGTTGTATAGTTTGTTTATGGCAGGAGACCACCAGATTGGCTTCTTTTTTTGGAGGAGAGCATCTTGGTTCTATTTGGGATGGCACGATTCATGCATGAGTGGATGTGCTCGTACAGTGCCTCAGTGTAGGATTCAGCAGTCGAACTTTCAGCTCCCGTCTGCATGGGTGTCATGAAGTTTGTCACTTCTGACTTGAGTAGCATGAAGTTGGCTTTGGAAAAGTTTTTTACAGAGGTTTCCTTACTGGGGGGTGAGGGTGGGATGTGGATATCAAGGGTGATTTGCTTATGGTCAGACCTGACCAATGAGGGGGTGACCACTGGTGTGGAGCATCTATCTCTCATGTTGGCAATGACCAGGTCTAGGATATTGGAGCCCCTGGTGGGACAATGGATTAGTTGATCCAGGGTGTTGGAATTTATGAATTGCAAGAACAGCTGGGAAAAGGTGTTTGTACCTGAGTAGTTTTCCCAGTTAATGGCAGGGTAGTTGAAATCACCTAGTATTAGGGTATTTGGTTGTATCTTAATATTTTCCAGTATGTTTAGAAAGGTGTAGTGAGTATCTTGGGGCATGGTGGGGTATCTGTAGCAAGCTACAATTTGGATTGATGTCTTACATAGTGTTAGTTGCACCTGGAGAATTTCAGATGCATTTTGTTGGGCAACTAGCCTGGAGGTGTGAATATTCTTGGTGAATATGGACACTCCTCTACCTTTAGTGTTTCGTTCTTGACTTGGTGGCTGAAAAAATGTGGTAAGAGTTGTAGCCTGGTATTGCAGGGGTGCTCTCTGGAGCCTTGAACCAGGTCTCAGTCACTGCACAGATAACAATGTTCTCCATTTTTAGGAGTGCCTCGAGAGAGTGCATTTTCAGGTTTGGACTTCTAGCATCGAGTAGCATTACCTTCAGATTTTGCATGCTTGTATCTGTTACGGTGGTGGTTTTGTCCTTTGAACCTTGCCTAAAAAAGGCACTATAGGGGTGGCAAGATCTTTAGCCAGCAATCTGAATCCCAGGGGTGACAGGTGCAGACCATCTCTGGCAAAGCATTGTGGGCAGGTTAATGTTGAGGGCCTCCACATATGTGGGTTTAGTATTGCTATGTGTGGGTGTTGATGCTGTGGGTTTTGAAGGGCTATGTGTTGCTTGTGGTGTAGTGCAGATGTTAACCTTCTTCTCTTGACTGTCTAGCACAATCTTGGCTGGAGAGATCTTTGCTTCCAATTTGGCTATGAAAGTGCATCTCTCGCAGGTTGTAGTATTGGGTGGTATGAGGAGAGGGTTGTCTGTGTACATGAGGCAGTTTCTGCATTGCCCAGTATGCCCAGATTCACCAGGTGGACTGGAGAAATCACTGGAAGCTGACCCTTGGACATGCCTGCTTAGGTGCTTTTTTTGTAAAGTACAAGAGCTGTTTTCCCTTACCTTTGCAAGGTACTTTGCAATTTTAGGCTGTTTAGTGCCTATGATTAATTTCTCCTTATTAACAAGGAGAGTTGAGTGCTTGTATCAGTTTAAGGCTTCCTAGTGCTTCCCAGCAAGTTCTAGAGCAAGTGCTAGTCACAGGGTAAGGAAAGTCCCTGCAGTCTCAAGTGAGCTGCTACTACTGCCATACATTTGGTAAACACTGTGGGGGCTGTGTTGAAGTCAAAGGGCAGCACACTGAATTGGTAATGACTGGCTCCCAGACAGAAGTGGAGGACTCTTCTGGAGCATTTCTCCATTTTCATGTGGTAATATGCATCCTGAAGATCTGTTGAGCACATCCAGTCATCCTTTCCCAAAAATGGAAGAATGGACTGTACCATGACCATCTGGAATTCTATTTTTCAAACAGATTTATTCATCATACTGAGATCCAAAATTGGTCGCTAGTACCCTGTCTTTTTTGGCACTAAAATGAATCTTGAGTAAATTCTTGATCCTCTCTGGTCTGGTGGAACTTCCTGGATAACTCTTTTGTCTTGCAGCTTTTGAATTTCTAGAACTGCTGGTTCTGAAAAATTGGAGTTGACCCCAGCTACTCAAAGCAGACAGGACAGATGTGGCCCCAGGAGGTCTCCAGATCTGACAGAGATGAAGAACTCAGAAGTAAATAAATGGTTCTGAAGGGAAAGATCTCTCTGGAAATGATATTGTTAGTGCTGGAAGGCTGGGAGGTGACATCTATAAAACCTCAGAGGAGGTCAGAGGAGGAGTAGTGAAAAGGGTAGAAGCTGAATTAGTTCCAAGACCCAAATGGGTCAGAATCAAGGGGACTCTTGTAATTCAAGGAGGTCAGAGGAGGAGGAGTGAAAAGGGTAGAAGCTGAATTAGTTCCAAGACCAAAAGGGGTCAGAATCAAGGGGACTCCTGTAATTCCTCTCGCCCAAAGAATTTTATTCACTAGTCTCTCACATCAATCTTGATGAGACTTTTGGTGGAATGGATAGAGGCTTGAGAAGGAGATTTTGGTCTCTTTAAAAAAGGCCTTGGGCAATTTACCAGAAATAGTGTCAATAGAAGGCAAACAGACCACTCTTGGCAAATCAAGCTGTTGAACTGTCTGCAGCAATGTAATCAGCATTGAAGATGAGGTGTCCTAAGTTGAAATCCTACTCTCCTGTTGTGTCGAAGATTTTGTCTAATGTTTAGTAGTCAGAACAGTTGTCAGTACCAATAATATTTTTTCCAGCACCAAAGTTTTGGATTGACATTCCATCAGATTTGAAGTACTTCACGGAGCTGACAATTTATGCTTTACTGAGTTGATTCCAAGGCGGATGATGGTATTGACATGCTCCTCTTTTAGACCTTTCTAAAGATGAAGAAGAGGAAGGGGAAAATATCAGATTTACTCTTTGCAGCAGATATGGCTTCCCCAAAGGTTGATGGATTTAAGCCCTTGAATATTAATGCATTTTTCCTCTCAACAAGAGCTCTGTGTCTAAAGCTGTGACAAATGCTACAGTCCTCTTGCAGATGAATGGCCCCATAAACAATAGACCCATAAAAGATGAGAGTTTGAAACAGTAATTTTGTGGCCACCCTTCTGGCACTTTTTAAAACCAGTGGTCCCTTTAGGTTAGTTAGCCATAATGACAGGAAAGACAAAGAAAACAAACACTACACTTCTAAAGAAAGCTGTGGTAATGGCGAGTTTTAGTAATGGCTGAGTTGGTTCCCATATTGGAAACAAACCCATATGTCAAGGATAAAATGAAGATTGACAACATCAGATTAAATATTTTAGAAGGAAAAAGGATAAGTATTTGGGTAGAATGAAAGTGTAATGTGGAGGAGGAGAATTACTGATGATGAACCCAAGTAGGAATAGTAAACTCTTTGACTTGTGGTGATTGATTACAATCAGTAGATGGCAATAGTCTCTGAGTTATTAGGATGTAAAATATAATGGCTAAAACCTCCATGTAAGGCAAGACTTCTTAACATCCTCACAGATTAATAGCCTATGACCCTATATGGGGGAATGTCTGATGGAAAGTGAACATTGATAATGCATCACTCAACATAACCCACAAGTAGCACTGTATGCATTAAGAATTATCTTTGCAATTATTTATACTGTCACATAGTGAATGTCATGCGCCCATAGTTGTGGACTAGATGCCAGCTCTTTGCCTACAAGCCATTAATATGCAAAAGTTTACTGGAGAGATGCCATGCTACAGCCATCAGCTGACCACAATCACTATCATCACTAGTGCAGCAAATAATGCAAGGAGCTACACTGACCCTATTAGTGACTGGCTGTGACAGTTGTGTACCAGAATGATGCATGCTCATGTTATGCAGAATGCAGCAGGCTGTAAACATTCTGCATATCATAATAGGCTCGTACTGAAGGTTCGCGGACTCATCCAGGCAACAGAAATGGGCTTTCAGCAGCCAAACACTAACTCAATGACTATTATTTTCATGGACAGGATGGTATTAAAGCCCTCCTCAGCAACTCCCTGGGGGGAGTTATAGGTTCATAGGTTCATACTAGGCTATCTGCCCTAGGGCATTTATAAGCCTAGCCAGAGTGTGTTTGTCTTTCACCACCCATTTTAAATTAATTTTGCTATGCCCTTTTTCGAGGTTATAGGTTCATAGGTTCATACTAGGCTATCTGCCCTAGTAAAATACCCTTGTCAGTCTCGAACCCCACACCTTGGACTCACCAGTCTTATGGACTGGTGTCATTAGCCAAGGTTCAAGAGTGTAGCCTGTACCACATAAAAAACAAAACAGGGAGGGGACATATAATAAAATGGGAGGGGGTGGGAGATATTCAATACTGCAATCGCTGCCATATATAAAAAAAAAATAACTGTAGTTAATAACATTAGAATGGTTTGCACTTGCCAATTAGGTGACCGTGAAGAATTGTACAATGCAGGAAAAAGCAGGCAGTGCAGTTAGCTTGTGTGCTAAACAGGAGAACCATGGACACTTCCAGGATTAATAACTTACACATTGGTAATGGACTCTAATGTATCACAAACTACCTAGCAATTGATAAAATGGTAACCCTTCTTATTCCAGTACCATCACCACCACGCCCCGGTCCAGATAAGGACCTTACAGTAACATGAGTGCAATCTATTTCAGCAAGCACCTTAGAAAAACATGCCATTGCATAGAAGAAAAAACATATGGTCCTAGCTCAGTCACATTGTGACACTAGGATAAGCTCCACTACATATGTAAAAAGTATATTGAGGAACTGCTTCAGTGTCCTTGAGGCACAACCCTGTGAGATGCCCACTGTGTCCTTATTTTGTCTCTGAAAGGTTCCCATGGCAAGTATAGTAAGGGCTATATCTACCATGCCATCCATATATATAGGAACACTACATATTCCCCCATTTCCTATAAGTATGCCAAACAAGATCATCAAAGCCCTTTTTGTATCCTTACCAACTCACAACCTGTCCACTAACTTCTGCTCAGCAAAGTTAAGGTCAATTATCCTTTGCCTGTACCTTCTTCTCCTAGGTTGATAAGTGGCAGGCATCAGTGCCACCAAAATAAGCAACTCATAGTAGTTACCAGCTAGGCTTGCAGCTAAACTGAGCATCTTTGCAAATTGAAAAGTATATTAAAAGAATGGGGATTTGCTCATTATAACCCATCTTTACACAGTGCAGACATGCATGGAAATGGGACTATGAAACTATAAGTGGCAAGAAAAGACACACATTTCCATAAGAAAGTCACAGATTTCTCACACATTTCTTATTTGCAACTCTTTTTTTCATTACTGTGCATATGATTTTCTTATTTGTGTTCTAACCGATTCACTTTGGGGAGCTTGTGCCTCCGAATCATGCCTAAGCTACACTTGTGTGTGACTCAAGTAAATGCCAAACACACGTAAGCATAATAACGTTAAACAGCACAAGATCTACATATATATCTATCTATATCTATCTATATCTATCTATATATATATATATATATATATATATATATATATATATATATATATATATATATATATATTTATCTCTCTCTCTCTCTTAATATATATATATACATACACACATATGGGAATTTGAAATCTGAGTGATTTTGATGAGTAGGACATGTTCAAAATGAATGCTGTTGAGTAATCATGATAACACAAGCAAACAAAATGCGTTTGGTATTTGGAGGCAAGATAATCAATGGAATACAATGCAAGTACTTTATTTCAAAATGAAGATGTAACATTAGACATAGACATCCCGCAAAAGGTATTATTTATGTTTTGCATAATTCCAAGGCCAATGATTTTGATGAAATCTTCAGTTTTCAATTGTATTAAAAAGCACAATATTCAATATGTTGAGGGATTTTAACAATAGGGAAAAAGTAATTACAAAAAAATGAAAATAATTATATTTCTCCATCAGTTCAAAATTCTCTGAAGTTATTCACTTTGGTATGCCAGAAAGAAATAAAAGTTATACAAATAAGCTCTAACAAATGCTAATCAGGCTTTCAGATTTGGATAAATGTAGCGTCATTATTAGAAAACTATGGAAAAACATTAATTAGTAACATAGGAAGAAATACTGTACAAGGTTATTATAAATCTTGCTATTGTATTATAAATATTGTACAAATTTGCACATTTGAATATTGCTGTTTTTTTATGCCGAATTGTTGAAAACCAATAAAACTTGTTGGAAAAATCATTAGACATAACTAGTTGGGTACATCACAAAAATAATAAGTTACATAGCAATGTTTGTGTCTTTCGGCTTTTCCCAGTTAGGGGTGGCCACAGAGGAACTCCGGTCTGCTAATGATTGGCAGTAGAGTTTTACATGCTGGCTTGCCGGGCCTAGCGCACAACCTTCAACGAAGGAACGTCCGTTCACACATGTCGCCACACAGAAGACGCTCTAACTGAGAATCGAACGGGCAACGTCTAACTATGAGGCGACAATGCTACCGCAGCACCACCACTGCAGTAATAATAAGTTACATAACAATAATGCATATTAATGTTCATGACAAAACAGAGCAAATCTACATGGAAAAAAAGATTACTTCAGGCCAGTTCCATTAACAGCTACATAAAGTGTAGTTATTGTGTTGTGGTGCAGCAGACTGCCAACATGATAACTCGCTGTTTGGCATTCATTAAATGGCACTACACATTGTGTAGAGCCGAAAAACAAAAGGAAATGGCAGAGTATGCTAATGATAACATAAAGAGCTGATTTCCATGCTAAGTAAATAATCCAGTATGGTGGAGCCATTTAGGAGCTTTAAAGCAATCATGTATAGTCAGTGTAGCCATTTGCTCTGTACAGCAAAACTCTGTAATACAGCCGGATTCTACTTAGGAAAAAAAACATGTTAGAGGTTGCTGCTGCTGTTATTATGCTGTATGTGCAACAGGTTTTATATCAGGGTTCTGCTGCTGCTGCCAAACCTCAAATAAGTAGAAGAAGGGTGTTTAAACCCTGTTTGACTTATCATGGATTGCATGACACAGACATTACTGAGGGATTTAGGTTGGACAGGGAAGCACTGGAGGCAATGTGCAACCTCTGCTACCCCCCCTCCTAAAGCAACAGGGAAATCATGGAGAACCCATCAAGGTGGAAACACAGGTATGTGTAGCATTACCAATACTAGCTACTGCGACTTTCCATAGACCTACAGAAGATATACTAGCGGTATCACAGGCATCAACCTCAGGAATATTGCATCAGTGTTTAAATGCAATGCTAATATATGCAGGGTACCACAACTGATTCCAACGCACCCCATAGGAGTGAGAAAAGCCCATGCAGGAATTGTATGCAATAGCACACTTCCCTGAAGTGCTTGGAGACATAGATAGGGGGAATGCATGTTATGCACTTGAGCCCTGGCTCATGACACCCATGAGCAACCTACAAAACCCCACTGAGTAAGGATACAATGAACCTCATGCACAGACTAGGAATATTATTGAACGTGTGTTTGGATTGCTTAAACCAAGGTTCTGCAGTATGGTACATATTCCTCTGCTGAAAAAAATGACAGTCTCTGCCATGAAATACAATGTAAATCTCATGAAACAGCTACAACAAAGACAGCAAAGAACAGGGCCACAGGTAGGGCCAGCAGCAGCAGGTACAGATGAGGAGTGTGAGGGAGAGCCACCAGCTGCAGACGGTAGTGGTAGACAGAGCTAGGTGCAGTATGTCCTGGTTCTGGCTAAAAGGCAAAGGACAGCACACATATAATCACTACCTAGGTCAAAGCCTAGGATCCCATGCACAATCATATAGGAAAACTGATGCCTGCTAAACTTCATAACCTTTAATTCACCATATAATGGTTGAGCTCTAATATGCATCAGGCAGGGACAACTCCCATAGACGCAATTATTCCCTGCAGTAATGACGAGGTAAATGTGGAACTGGTAACAAAAATAAGAAGATTACAGAGTACTCTCATGTAGAAATATGTATATGCCCCTAAGCAGAGCATTTGGCCGAGGTGTATACTTATGTCAGTAATATCTCCTATGTCAGATTTTTGCAGTATACAGTTATGTATTATAACCAATACTGTGCATCAAAGATTTCAATTGACCACTATCTATAAAACATGGAAAAGATCAATGATATCCTCATTTGCACTACTATATTAAGAAGTAAGATTGAATTACCTTCTGCTTCAACTGCTTTACTTACAATATTAATTGAAGTACAAAGAGCATCAACAATTATATAAGCAATCATTCACAAATGGGTAGGAACAAGAAATCAAAAAAGTTTCTTCTGCAATACATACTGATAAATCCAAGCTTATGAGAAAGCAAGCATTTGCCATCCACTGTGTGCATCAGAGATATATGCAACCCAAATTCACAAAGACATGTGCAAATGGCAGGGCACAGTTATCATAATTTGCAAAGGGTGGGGGGTGGGGGGGTAGGAGATCAAGGCTGTCACCAAAGAAGTGAAGGAGATCAAGGTGTCACCAAAGAAGTGAGTGTGTGTGAGTGTGTGTGTATCTACCAGAGTATACAGTGCCCAGGGCCATTAACAAAAGATATACAGCACTCATCAGTACTAATTTGATAGCTTGCTTGTGTGTAAGGTGGTATAGGAAATTATTTTTTTTCAATGTGTGTGAATTGCTACTGCTACTGCTTCCCTGCACATACAGAGTGCTGCCATAGAATAGTTGCACTGCTACTTCCATGGCCCTGGCTGGAAGATGGGGCGCTACCTGAACATGATGATGTCCTTTGATTGAGCTCTTCTCACAACTACTTCCAGTACCATGACCCTGTGGCCTACCACATCTGGCTGTGGACACCACAATCATTGATGGAGCAGTGTATGTAGTATCACTATGGGAACAGGATCCTGCATGATCATGTCTGCTAAGACCAGCAGCTGTAGCGGCTCTCCAGCCACATGAATGCCCAGCCTCCCCAGCAGATGTTTCATCATGTTTCATCATAGACACTTCCCAATCCAGTGTGTCATTTATCCTGTCCAAGTAGTTACCCACATGGTTTAAGGACACATGCATGTCAGAATGCACACCATTTCATACTCTCACTATGTCTTCTGAGGACTTGGTGGAGCATGCCTGTGCCTCCACTATGGCCCTACATTAGGTGGCACCTAATGACACACCAGAATCAGGAAGAGAGTGGACAGCAGGCCCCCTCTGAGTACCTCTAATAATCCTCCAGTGTTGTCACTAGCCCTCACGAGGGATATGGGGAGAAGCAACCAGCTCTGCAACCAGAGTAACCGCACTACCTGATCAACTGTGTCATCCTGTATTAGCAGACTCTGTGTCATGGATTTATATTGACATACAAACTGGGTCCAAAATATGGGCAGGGGATGTGTAAGCCACAACCTCAATGTCAGACTGACCCTCTGCACTCTTAGACTGTGTCTCTACATCACCACAATCATCATCAATGGCTACTAATAATCTGACATCAGGTGGTAGGAGTTCCACAGTTGCACTTTCAGGATCACCTATGATAGCAAGCAATAGACATAACAAACAGAGAAAAAGAGAATAAAATCAATCAAATATTTTTCTTATAAAAAGTATTTTAAACTGTAATATATGCTAAAGCAGCAGCAATCTTTACTCTCGTTAAAACCTGAATCTACCGTATACAATAAAAACGATAATTAAATGTGTGCTTACCATGTGCAGGTGGGCTTGTAGCCTGCAATTCAGATATCCCTGTAGTGAGGGAAGGAAAGGAAAGATGGCTGATAAGTATAACAATTCAAATGAAACAAGAAAAAGAGAACAATCCTCTGCATGTGCAGATTAAGAATGTTCTCATACAAAAAAGTACTGAACGGTTGGATCTCCCACCCCAAAAATCCCTCCTCTGTCTCTTTATAATTGAGTTGTCTGACTCACACTTATCTTTGGCTCTACATTTATCAGACATATAAGGTATAGGCATTTAAAGATATAACAATGGCGCTTGCATTTTGCATACCTGGAAGTTCTGCTTAAGACACTCTGGGTTTGTCATCCACATCAACACCAACATCAAGGATTCCGTTTGAACCCTCTGCCAAGCTATCTGGATAGTGGACAAGAACTCCTCTGTTTCAGTTAGTGGTGGTTCAGTAGTAGGACCATCTTTTGTATCCACCTGTTCCTGGGCAACTGCAGCCATTCTATGGTGGGCAGATGTTATCATATTATTTGTCCAGTGCCATATCTGGGAGTAATTTCTTCCATGCACTCCAACAGCATTGGTATCATTAACCACCTGCTGCATATCCTCTCTTGGGCAGATTTGTCTTGTCTAAAGCTCCCTATGTGAAAAGCTCCATGGCAACATAAGGCCTTGATAATGACCTCATCATCATAGAATCAGTGTATGGTAACTTGTGAGGTACAAATTTCTTCTTGGTGCCATATCTCTGTATGAGATGAAACAGAAAACAAACGCAAAATTAAATATATAATACACAGACACAATAGCTGTGAACTCAATTATGTGTTAATGCATGCATCTGTCATGATCACAGCAATTTAAAAGGTAATGCTCCCTACCTCTATACTCAAGTTAGGGCAGCCCCTCCTCCCTCCAAAATATTCTTAGTGAAATATCAACAATAATATATAGTAGTTTTATAATGCAGAGAACATGTTGTTGTAACTGCGTAATGCATCACACTATTAAGCATAATAATTCACAATGTCAAGTAGAAATGTGCAAAACTATTATAGTGCTATCTTCACTGCTGTGGAGGGTAACCAGATAGATACACTAACTTAACACATTCCATTGAGCTAGCACATGTAAAAATACCTGACCTTGCTACGAAGCTATTCTGCAATAACTATTAAAATTCCAATGAAATAAAACTTGCAAAGTATATGGAAAGTAGCATTATGTAGCAAACGTTTTGTAATGCAGACATAACTGATATGCATGGGTTCTGCTAACCATAAAGGATAAAGAAAAAGCAGAAAAGTAAATAAATGGTTTGTACTGGGCATTGCAATTCATCCTTAATGTTTTACTGAAAGCATTGTGTAAAAAATAGCAACATGTCTTGACAAGAAACCAGGGTAAAACATTTTGGTGTATGAATGTGTTGAGGTGGGAAACTTAAATAAGGTCAGTATTGACTAAAAGTGACAGACATATTTAATTTTAAATTATGTAAATATTAATTGTGTCTGCTGTGTGAAAAATAAAATCATTTTTGCTGTTCCCTGTCCCCTTTTCTATTCCCTTGGCATCGTGCCTCTCAACTGTCCAGATTTTCACAGAATGTCCAGATTTTTGCCTCATATTGTTGGTCTATTTCTCACTAAATTGTGGTTTTCTGTCAAATCACTTGCAAATCATTGAGGACTGTAGTCAGAAAATAATAGCAGACATCTGAGTTTCAGACTTTAAATTCCTCAGAAAATTCAAGCTAATGTAAAACCTGTTAGTCTATCAACTATAAGTTTGTAAGAGCAATATGTAAAAAGTGCCCCTATTTTTGGCCCTTTGTCTCCCCATTATTTGTGGCTTTGTCCAGATTTCTTGCTCTAAGAAAATGAGACGTATGCATGACATTTCCTAAAGTCCTGATATCGTGAGACATACATGATAGTAAGAATGTGACAAGGAGATGTGAAAAGGCTGAATGTGTCAGTGTAACGCAGTAGTAGCTCTGCTCATTGAGGGATATACACTGTGATTCATTTCATGTTCCTTCAAACTGTTATCCAAATAAATTTTTTGAATGCTTTTGATAAATATTGCCTTCTGCATTTGCATTCTGTTTGGCAGCATGAGATGAACTTTCATGGCTTAAGGAATAAAGTTAAAAAGTTAGTTTAGGCTGCCTTATGGACCACAAGGAAGCCTGACAGCATTTTATAGCCATCAGCACTCTTGGTTGTACTCTGTAAATACACCTGTCAGGTAGTTTTCTCTGGGGCATAAGGCGTAATTGCAGTGAGCTTCAAAAAGAACAGCTCATGCATGGTTTGAATCCACTTAACTAATAACTTTACAGAGGGTAGTCTGAATACATATTTAATCACAGTTTGTGATACCATTGTATTGCTGTTTAAAAATCAAATACTGTTAGTATTGCTAACAACATGTGAGCAGTTGTCTGTCTGCTTTCACCTTATTTGTCATTAACTACAAGTCTGATAAAATGTTCCACCAAATATATTAACGATGTCACAATGAGATGTGAGAAGGATGAATGTCTCACTTGAGTGCACTTCTTGCTCTGGTCATTGCAACATATACCCAATGATTGCATGTAATTTATTGTCGGCCTTTTCTTTATCATATACATTTTAATGCCTTTTTCCATTTGCTCTCCTATCAACAGCATGCAAACATGGTTCGCTACCTAAGGAAAAAAGTGAATAATGTAGTTTAGGCTGCATTATAGAGTGCAAGCATGCCTTGGGCAGTGCTTAGTACCATGTCCAAATCTTTGGCCCAAGGAGTAAATAAAATGAATTGAGCAAAATAAAGTACATGATGTTGTTGTTGTCTTTCGGCTTTTCCCGGTTAGGGGTCACCACAGCGGCACTCCGGTCGGTTAATGATTGTCAGTAGATTTTCATGAACGCCAAGGTGCCAGCTCGATGTTCAACCTATAATGAAGGCACGCCCATTTATGCATGTCTTTCAAACGCCCACCAAACCGCGGGGAGGACATGCAGACTCCACACAGAAGGCACTCCCTGCACTCCAGCCGAGAATCGAACAGATTACAGATCACATCTCAATTATTCACAACATGCAACATATATATATATATATATATATATATATATATATATATATATATATATATATATATATACACACACACACACACACACACACACACACACACACACACACACACACACACACATATATATTTTTTTTAATCTATATTTTCTTTCCTCTTAGCAGTGTGCAAACATGGTTCACTACCTAAGGGAACAAAAGTGAAAAAGAATTTAGTTTAGGATGTCTTATGAGGTCAAACAAGCCTGGTAACAGTGTACTTTCCTCAGAACTCTGGACAGTACTGAGTGGGCAAATTCCAGCTGTCAAATGCCTGCCTCTGTAGCACAAGGTGTAAGTGTATTGAGTTTAGATAAAGAAACCAGCACCTTAAAGGTTTGATTCCAGCTAAAAGATACTTGCACAAAGGGTATCAGAATCCCATTTCTCACAATATTTTGATTAGGACTGTAAAAATTAAGATAAAAGATGATGTTAGACATGTTTATGGCAAGCAGTAATGCTTCACATATAACATCAAGTTAATGTGTGTACAACGTCTTAAACATGACAATGGCAATACTTCATATAAAATTTACTTGCATATGTATGATGGACACAATAACTTTGTTATAATCATCATGACTCATGACATATATTAATTATGTATTTAGGACAGTCGTGGCTTGTTAAGTTCGTATGTAAAATATCCCAATTTGCATTATTCTGCTCATTCAAAGGCATCCATCTGAAATATATTTACAAACACAAATACTGAATTTTATGTAGAAATGCATTCCCAGGACTGATTAAAATCACACACATGCAGGCCTCTCTGAAGTGTTTATTCTGAAATTTGTATATCTTTAATTTCCATGCTTAAAAGGTAGTTCTCCTCTGGCAATGCCAAATTACAAGTTAAGTTTTCATTTTTGCATGCTTTATCCCGATTCCCAACTGGTGCAACAATACTTTAACTCTGTGTAATCTCCAACATCACAATATGTCACAATTCATCTTCTTTCTCCTTCCAAACTATAATGATTGACATTGTATTAAGTTTTAATTTCCTGTCATTTTATGAAGAATTATATGTCCAAACCAATGGTGTAGCTATGGAAGCCGCAATGGGTCCCAGCTATACTAATGTCTTCATGCATGGGTGGGAAGCAGCTAGTGTGCTAGAGAGCAGGATTAAAAACAGTATTATCAAAATGTTAACATTTATTGACAACGTGTTTTTGGTTTGGAGAGGAACGAGAGAAATGTTGGAAGAATTCATAGAATAGTTAAATAATGTTTGTTCCTATTTAAAATTTATAGATCGTTATAATGATAAGGAAATTAATTTTTCAGATGTAACTATGTACAAAAAAGATAACAGATTAATGTCCAAAGTATATAAAAAGGAAGTACAAAACAATAATTATCTACACTATACAAGCATGCACCCCAAGAAAACTAAGACAAATATAGTGAAGGGCCATTTGACCAGAATTAGTAATTTAACTATGAATAATGATTTTATAGAAGAGGCAGAGTTTTTTTGTAATAAAATTGTCAATAGGGGAATCCTACAGAAGAAGTAATTAGCACCTTAAAGGACATCAAAGAAAAAGAGAAACTCTACATAGTGAGAGTTCAGTGAATAATACCCCATATATTAAAAGAACCGTAATGGTGGTACATAATAGTGTAGATTCTAATGCTATAAAAAATGTTATTACTAGAAATTGGGCACTATTAGGAGTGAGTTCTGAAATAATGGGCAAAATAGCAGAGAAACCTGTGTGTACTCACAAGAAAGGGAAGAGTTAGAAGAACTTCTTTCAAGGGAAGTTAAACAAGCCAAAAAAAGTGTTGCAAAAAAGGGATGACTAAATGCTTCAGGTGTAATATGTGCAACTACTTATATACAGAGGCTAATGAATTAAGCGTAGGGAACAGCAAAGTAAGTGTACCTGGTGGTTTTAGCTGTAAATCAAAAAATGTGCCCCCGGATTTACTAATCTTTCATGCAGGACTAATCTAGTCCTGCATGGAAGCGGCAGTTGAAGAGGAGGATGGCAGAGCGCCATGCATATTAATGAAGGTAAGCTGCCTGAGCTCCAAATCCTACATTGAGCATGGATGAGTGCAGGGGGCGTGTCTGAGAGCAGAGTTCTCAGAATAAACATGCCCCTGCAAAGTAGAACAGAAGAAAATGTAAATAAATGAGCTTGACTGCTCATAGGTGTCCGCATATCCCCACCAACAGTCCCCATGTGTTCAACAGCAGCAGTACATTGAAATAAAATGAAGAAACCCTTGTATTTATATTTTTTAAAACCCAGAGTACAGCTAACTGTAGGTGCGTGGGTTTGCCCATCGCTTAGCTATGGGTAAAGCAGCATGAAGGATAACAAGGAAGATATAGCAAATGAAGCAGCACAGCAATAGCATAGTGGTCAGAGCATCCGCCTAATGAGGAGGCATTCCTGGCTCGAGTCCCACTGCAGCACATACCATTTTCCATATGTAATCTGTATACAAACAATTATGTACATTTTATTGCTGTATAACCTACCAAATAACATTTAAATGTGAAATGGAGTACTGCATGCAATGCACATGTGAAGAGTCAGTACCATAATGAATAAGTCAGCAATAAGCAGGCGTAAGCACAGATAAGTAGAAGTTAACATTTGTAAGCACTAGTAAGTATGTGCAAGTGCATATGGGTGGGGTGAAGCAATGTCGACACAGATCAAGCAAAGGAGATGCTAACTGCATGTAACACACTGTGACCGGAAGTCAGCAGTGCTAACCTCTGCGCAAACTCGCTCACAACTGCTTGAATGTGCTTTAAGCACAGCGTATCCAACAGCCGGTGTCACGTGTGGGTCTGTGTACACTAACAGAGTCAGTCATAGGTATCACAAAGCATACGTGGCACACAAGGTTGGCCGGTATGTATATGAAACACAGTACCCAACAATACCAGTCAACATTATTGGATATGTTGCTAAAGAATTAGAGGTATATGTGTTTGTATAAATACACATAACTATATAGATATATACCTCCCCTCTCTGTAGTACAAATGTATACATACATAGTAGACGTATAAATAAATACCCACAAATACAGATATACATATGCAGACACCCATACATCCACATGTTGGTAGATATATATATATATATATATATATATATATATATATGTATATATATATATATATATATATATATATATATATATATATATATATATATATATATATGCATATATATATATATATATATATATATATATATATATATATATATATATATATAAATATATATATATATATATATATATATATATATGTGCGTAAATATACACAGATATAAAACTATGATAAGATACAGCAACTAAGAATGACATATGTTCACAGGCCATGCCAATGGAGGTGAGGGGCCTAAGCAAGAAACGTGTAACATGTAGCATGAACTCCCCCTCCCAGCCAGACAAAGGAAACATACAAACAAACCCACAAACAATGTAAACAATCCACTGCTCCCCAGACCACAGGCAGGATACAACTGGGGGGGACACAGTGGACCCGTGAAGTCTAATCTTGAAACACAGACAGGAGCATCCCTTGCGGAACACCCCAAAAATTGTCTTGTTATAGGAGGAATCCCATGCGAAGACCTATCAAGGTGGGGTGTGTACATACCTGGAATACAAGGGTGGGAAAGCCTGATGACCCATTGGTCAAGACAACGTATGAGATAGGTCCCGTGAAGTGGAGAGTGGGCAGTGTGTAGCGGTGTGTTTAGACACGACCTGCATCCAGAGTAAGGATGAGTGCTGTAGAGGAGGTGCGGGTGGGGGAACTATGGGTAGGTAATTATGGGTCTAGGTGTGCAGGTGTTTGCTGGAGTGGGTCTATACAGGCAGCCCCAGAGATGTAAACAATAGTGTTCATTGGGCAGAGGCCCCAAAGAGCAGCCACACCCACTACGAGTCCCACTGCAGCACAGTCTATTTTACATGGCAAAGAATGGAATAACCAGATGTAGATGTAAATATGTAGAGGTATGTGTGTGTATATATCTACCCATAGCTACATGGAGATATACCTCTCCCTCTCCGTAGTACAAATGTATATATATATATATATATATATATATATATATATATATATATATATATATATATATTTATATATATATACAGAATATATATAAATTCCCACATATAGATATATACATATGCAGACACTCATACATCCATATGTTGTTTTATATATATTTATATATATATATATATATATATATATATATATATATATATATATATATATATACACATATATATATATATATATATATATATATATATATATATATATATATGTATGTGTATGCATACATATACAGATATATATGTATATAGTTATGTAGTTTTATATATATATATATATATATATATATATATATATATATGTGTGTGTGTGTGTGTGTGTGTGTGTGTGTGTGTATATACACATATATATATATATATATATATATATATATATATATATATATACATAGCTAGGATATGATACAGCAGTTAAGACTTACATATGTTCACAGGCCGTGCAAATGGGGGTGAGGGGTCCAATTAACAAACATGTAACACGTAGCATCAACCCCCCCCAGCTAGACCCTTGAAACATAGAAACACACAGTAAAAGTAAACACACCACTGCTTCCTAGACTACAGGCAAGATACTACCAGTGGGAGAGACCCGCTAAGTCTAATCTTGAAACAAAGACATGAATGTCCCTTGTGGGACACCCAAAAATTAAATGATTTTCGGGCTTCCAGCCATTACACCAATGTCCAATGGCAGGCCACGCATGTTCCCGGTCTACAAGGTAGGGGAAGCTTGATGATCCATGGGGCGAGACAACATACGTGATGGGTCCCGAGAAGTGGGGAGTGGGTAGTGTGTACTGATGTGGCCAGACCCGACCTGTACCCGGAATAAGGAAGAGGGCCGAAGAGGATGTGCAGTTCTGGAACTATCGGTATGAAATTATGGGCCTAGCTGTGCAGGTGT
This sequence comes from Protopterus annectens, assembly GCF_019279795.1. Taxonomy (NCBI): domain Eukaryota; kingdom Metazoa; phylum Chordata; order Ceratodontiformes; family Protopteridae; genus Protopterus; species Protopterus annectens. The sequence goes on along the minus strand of NC_056733.1, from coordinate 1,800,996,314 downwards.
TGACTGGAGTGGTTCTATGTGGACCGCTCCAGGGATGTAAGCAATAGTGTGCAATGACCAGTGCTGCCGCCCAAAGGGCAGCCACTCTGATTACGAGTCCCACTGCAGCACAGTCTATTGTACATGGCAAAGAACGGAATAACCAGATGTAGATGTAAAAATGTAGAGCTGTGTGTGTGTATATATAACCATACCTACATGGAGATATACCTCTCCCTCTCCGTAGTACAAATGTATACATACAGAGGCAGGATATAATTAAATACCCACATATAGATATATACATATGCAGACACCCATACATCCATATGCCGTTAAATATATATATATATATATATATATATATATATATATATATATATATATATATATATATATATATATATATATATATATATATATATATATATATATATATATATATATATATATATATATATATATATATATATATATATATATATATATATATATATATATATATATATATATATATATATATATATATATATATATGTGTGTGTGTGTGTGCGTAAAGTTACATATGGTAAAAAAAAATGTCAATGTCTTTGTCTTGACCTTTTATAATGCTGAAATTTCTGGAGCTTTTCTCCCCGGGCCTCCACTGAAAATGGACATATATCCAGCTGGACTAGCCCGGTCAACAAATGTAAAATAAAAAATAAATATGTTCACAGGCCGTGCCAATGGGGGTGAAGGGTCCAATCAACAAACATGTAACACATAGCCTCACCCCCCCCAGCTAGACAGGCGAAACATACAAACACACAATACAAGTAAACACACCACTGCTTCCCAGACTACAGGCAGGATACTACCAGTGGGAGAGACCCGACAAGTCTAATCTTGAAACAAAGACATCAATGTCCCTTGTGGGACACTACACAAATTGATGATGATTGCAGTCAGTCCCTGTAATGATTTCTCTAACCAGGCTGTGTACGTACATGGACTTCTAGGTTGGGCAAGCCTGATGACCCATGGGTCGAGACAACGTACTACATGGGTCCCTAGACGTGGAGAGTGGGCACTGTGTAGTGGTGTGGTTAGACCCCATCTGCACCCACAATAAGTATAAGTGCTGTAGAGGAGGGGCAGGTGGGGGAACTATGGGTATTCAGTTATGGGCCTAGGCTTGCAGATGTTGGCTGGCGCAGTTGTATTTTGATAGCCCCGGGGATGTAAGTAATATTGCGAATTGGGAAGAGCTTCCGCCCATACCTCTCAACATCTTAGAGCAAAATCTCTAGACAGAACCTAAACTGTTGGGGGGACAAATAGGGACAGAAATTAAATATTCCACTTACAACCTTAGAAAGCTGATAGAATAATAAGTTATACATTAGCATGACTCTTCTGAAGCATATGGTGTCTTAAACTCAAATACTTGTCTTTATTTAATGACTTCAGTTCCCAGGTATTTGCCAGACAGATGCAGAATGTAAGAGGAACACACCAAAAGTATGAAGCAAAACTCTGGACAGTCTGCGGAAACTGTACAGTCGACAGGTATGCTTTCGCCTTCCTGATATGGGTCCCACCACAGCACAGTCCCGTTTACATGGCAAAGTACGGTATAACCATATGTGTTGTTGTATAACCCACTACATAACACCTAAGAACACATGGTCACAACACCCCACTGTAGGCATGTAAGACGATCTAACTGGCATCACAAGGTATTATTGTAGTCCTCACCCCCACCCAGAAGTGTGAGTGTCCAACACAAACACCAAATCCAGTGTATATGCACAGCTGTTGTTGTAGACGACATGGCCAGCTGTGGACCTTCCCTGCAGCTGTCCTACACATCCCTGGATAATTCCCCTACTAACTCCCCCCTTTGTGCCCCATGCACACCATGTACCTATCAGCCCCTGTTCCATTTCTATTAATGTTTAAGGTTACATGTAGGTGACACCCTCTTCCCCCACTGTATTGCCAGTATCTGGAAACCCCAACCCACCTGTAGTATCTCAGCTATCCCACAGGACACATGTAAATAACACATGAAGGAACACCACAAGCACACTTGGATCAGCACAGGCTCACCACCTTGCGAAACCTTCCCCCCTAACTCACACTCTATACCACTACATCAACTAGTGAAACCAACACCTCTTGTACTGCCTTGCATATAAATCCCAACATCTGACAAACCTTCCCTATTACTCCACATCCAATTATTCGTACAGGCTAATATACAGTTACAATGTCACCCCCACTACCTATCTATCTACCCCTTCACTATTCCCCTTTGCTGTACAACACAGGTATGGAATAACTATGACTACCCCGAATACCTGCATGTAACCTATCCAGACCTGTTAAACAGGAATCCAACTTCACCTTAAACTGACCTTTGTCAACAGTCGTACCTGACATGTAATCCTGACCTAAGCATGGATAATACCGACATGTTAACATAAACTAAGCATGAAGAATGGGGGATGTAGCTATGCTGCGTCTGTTACCCTTTATGAATGTGAACACCCCAGTGTTAAGTGGAATAAGTAGCTGAGGTCAATGTAGAGCTCTACTCCCCGGGCAACCACTGACAATGGACAAGCATATAGTCGGATTGTCCCGGTTGACAAATGGGAAATAAATACATGAAGTTGTGCATGTGTATGTGGGAGCAAGCGGGTGTAAGCCTGTTTGTCCACTGGTATGCAATTACCACACTGGTGAAGCAATGCAGAGGCCAACTCAGTGCAAGAAGCCGCAACCAGAGGTCAGCAATGCTGTGCTTCATGCAAACCAGTGCATACCCACCTACAAATGTTTTACAGTGCCTTAGTCACTCTGTAGCCAACAGCTGTTGTCGTGGCCATTAACAAAACATTCTGCACTTCTAAGTTGCAAATCCCTGACCCTGCACACTATATTTGACGTGAGTTCCACTAAGCCATGGCGGATACACATTCAGCTGCTGTGATCACAAACACATCATCCAGCACAGTTATCCAACAGTATAGGAAATGTATATGTGTGTAGCTTAATACCAGCACACGTGTCCATTGCTCATCCACAGTATTATGAGCAGTCTATGTTCATCACAAAACAGTGCCTGTCCAATCATACTATGAGAACAGTAGTCCTGCATAATACCAAAGGGAATAATGATATATGGTGCACACCGTGGGGGCGTGTGAGCGTGCTTCATGCACAGTATGTCACACCTGGGGCATTGGTTCTGTGGAACAGGGAGATGAGACTGGCCAGGAGTATAAGCGAACCGCTGCTACACAAAACCCTGGCAGGATGCTACCAGTGGGAGAAACAGTGTAGACCAGCTAGGCCTACTCTTGACACAACAGGTCCATCCCTGGTGGGATGAACCAAATATTGTGGGTCATATCGATGTCTCCATCAGTACTGGAGGAGGATCAAGGGAAGGCTGGTACATACGTGGACTAAACGGATGAAGAGCCTGTAGACGCTTGGGTCGGGACAGTATACTGGAGGAGTACCAAGACGTGCAGAGAGGGAAATGTGTGGAGGTGTGGTATGGGAGGGCTAGCAACTGGGGAATGGATGGATGCTGTGTACGTGGAGCTTGGGGGCTGGGGGAAGGGAACATGGGTATGTCATTATGGTAGACATATGCAAATGAAGCAGAACAGCAATAGTGTAGTGGGTAGATCATCCACCTAACATGCACACATTCCCGGTTCGAGTTCTACTGCAGCACATTCTATTTTCCATGTGAAATCTGTATGTTAACATCATTGTGCTGTATAACCTACTAAATCATATTTATATTTGCACAGGAGTACTGCTTTAAATGCACATGTGAAGTGTCATAATGACTAAGGAACTATTAAGCAGGCATAAGTACAAAACAGCAGTAGTAAGCATGGATAAGTAGTTGTAAGCGTGTGTACATGTATTTGCACGGGGGTAAGCATTGCCTGCATAGATTAAGCAAAGTAGATGCTAGCTGAGTGTAAGGAAATGCAACTGGAGGTTATCATTGCTTAGCTCCTCGCAAACCTGCGCAAACCTGCATACAACCGCTCAAATGTCCCTTACACACTCTGTATCCGACAACTGGTGTTTTGCCCAGCAACAAAATAGACAGCATCTGCAAGGCCCAAACCCAGGACTCTGCACATCATACACTACGTGATTTACCAGTAAACCATGGCAGATGTGCATACCCACTTATTTCACATACATATCATCCAGCACAATCAATCAGCTGCACAGGAAATGTAGTAATATCACACCACACAACCTCTTAATGCAAGAATCCCGGACATAGTGCACCATAATGTGGGTACAAATAGGGATATCTGTCATATATTGCTCTAATACACTTAAAACGTTGCAAGTTACACAGTTATATGTACTAGAACACATATATTGAAGGAGATAATATGTCTGAAACAAGAACGTGTCGGCACGAATGACTGACCTCAGTCCTAAGGTCATCCATGTCAATTACTAAGAGAGTGAGGTACAGGCCACACATATAAGCTGAACATGCATGGACATATGGACAAATATACATCTGTAAATGTAGACAGATAGACGGCTATAGGTATATATATGTGTATGTATGACTCACAAATAACCATATGACAGCAATTGTACATAGATAAATATGTTCAGTGTATATATATATATATACATATCTACATACATACACACACACACACACATATATATATATATATATATATATATATATATATATGTGTATTATATATAAATATATAAATATATATATGTATATATATATATATATATATATATATATATATATGTATATATATATATATAAATACATATGCATATCTAGAGCTATATCAATGTCCAGTTCTATCCCTCTATATATGGGGTTTATATATAATATATATATATATATATATATATATATATATATATATATATATATATATATCACTGAATGTTCAGAACATCGACGTTCTGATCATCGAGACCAAAAACTCGATGTTCAGAACATCGAAAATTCAAAATAAACCATAAAAAAAATCACTTGCACTATGTTATGCAGGGGGGCTTTGCCCCCCTGTGCCCCCCACACCCACCTACTTTAATATTCCAACTCCGAGATCGCACTACAGTGGGGTAAGGGAAATCTCCCATTTACCACTATGTGGTAGTGCTAAACGGAGATTTCTTGCAGACTATCTGCAATGCCAACACTCAGATGGCACACACACACACACACACACACACACACACACACACACACACACACACACACACACACACACACACACACACACACAAACATGCATGGCACCTTGCTGCTCTGCAAACACAACCAACATTCCACAATCTCACTTACCTGGCACTTCCACTTTAAACCTTCAATGTTCTAAACATCGATGTTCTGGTCTCGATGATCAGAACTTCAATGTTCTGAACATTCGATGATTTAAAGGGAGCCCATAGATATATATATATATATATATATATATATATATATATATATATATATATATATATATATATATATATATATATATATATACAGATGGACATGTGTATATGATTTCCACATGGGAACGGACTCCTAGTCCACTCCGTACAACATAACAAACCATGAGCTCAGTTAATGGGGGTGGGGGCACAATTGAGGGACATCTGGTAATTACTGCTATATAACTCCTCCCAGCCCTAATGGATATGCTGTGCAATCTAATATCCAGCACATGCAGTACTTGACATCAGGACCCACCACAACACAGCTACAATGCTCCAAAGGTAATCCAAATCACCTGTACATGTCAGGGCAATATCTGTAACATATCATGCAGAAAAGCCTTTGTACAACAGGGAATGTACAATGCTGAAGGGGTACACATTACAATGGTACAGATATGCACACACATCTATACATTGACAATCATGCAGGTATATATATATATATATATATATATATATATATATATATATATATATATATATATAGATAGATAGATAAGATATATGAGATATATGGGTACATACACATATACACAGACAAAGGGTATTAGTAGCCATACATGTGTAGAAGTAGTGTGGAAGTACTGGGTGCAATGTATATCCATCAGCCACAAGTCCTGTAACTGGTACCTGTGACATGTGTAGTGTGGCAACCAGCCCCACAAAGGGAATACTTACATTACACATTTACCCTCTCACAATTCAAAGGACATGACATGACAACCATGTATGTATATATACACAGACAACCTTTATTTGTGTATCATACAATAATGTATGCCATTACTCACAGCTCATAGAATTTGATGTATATAACCAGTGATGGATGCAAGGCCCACACAAAACAGCAGATGCAGACAGTGCGGATATATAACATACTATGGTGTCCAGGTCAAGCCCTTCAGTTCGTACAACAGTAGACAAAGGATTTGCCTGCAAGATAAGTAACAATCAACAATATTAGATGTAGTTCAGCAGCCTCCAATTACACCCTGTAGTCAAGCCCTAGGGGTACATTCATTACTTGTGGTAATGTCAATGTATCTGTCACATGTATGGACCTTGACCAACAAATGTTGTGGGAGTCCACGTTATGACTAGGATGATAGCAGGAATGCTAGTAGTAATTAATGATAGATCATTACCTAACAACCCCTAACCGTATCACAGCAGGACAAAGCCTGCCATATATTCCCACTATATGTCCTGGACATGGAGTGTAGCCCTACCCTAGCCCCTGTAGTTCCAAAGTCATAGTGCAAGGGGATGTCAGGTATGTATAGCAGGTATATTAATAGACTATTGCTACTGTCATTGGGATTGTCTTCACAGACATGGTGTGTGTAGAAGGTGACATCTGCTCATAACATGTATGCCATTGGCTACTGACAGACATCCTAAGGATATAATTGTAGAGTACCTGCATATATAGCAGGATCGACAGCCATGTCACAGCACAGGGTAGGATACACCTGTCTGACAGTGCATAACCACAGCTAATGTGAACACAGCCACCAGCCACATATGGTACACTAGCATAATAGTACAGTATATGGACTATCTGTTCTACACCATCCTCATATGTGCCACTCACTGAATGACCCTACATATACTGGGCTGCTACACAGTTTGGTCTGATGGCTGTCTGTGGTATGGGACATGTGTGTATATGGCCCTACAAACATGTATGGTAAAATGGTACCATACAGTAGAGCAGCATGTAACATCAGATAGAAGGGGAGCTAGAACAATGACATCTACCTCAGTCTGTACACAGGCCAAAGTACATATTAACAATACACACACTGCTGACATTCACCATCACTACACAGACCTCAGTACTGTACAAACATCCACAGAATGTCCAGGTTATGGCATGAAATGTAACCCCTACTGTACTTATTATCAGATATGATGACACTATTTACGGTGTACAGCACATATACACCACTTCATGCACGACATATGTACATAGGTTGACAGAGGTGTGGCTGACAGCACATACACAGGGCCAGTATAGACATGTTGCTGTTATACTCTCATAAATCTACCATTGTAAAGGAGTTTGTTGCAACATATGTCCAATGAGGGATATGTAGTCTGTAACTGTCATGGCCTTCACCATCAACAGACTGCAATCCTCACACTACCTTCTGCATTCCACAGGTAGATGCATCATGGCTAAGACATGAAACCAAAGGCACAACACTGCCCGGTCTGCAGATGACCCTGCAGATGGGGATTCCTCATATACATGGAACTGACGTGGCAGGTATTGCGACATGTATGACAGGCATATCCAAACACTGTTAAAACAACATTACTCCATATGCAGTATAGCAGCACTTGCAGTCTGTAGTCAGGTCAGGCACATCCCCCTCCTGTTTGGTGCCCTCTTTCTACAGTGTATGTTGTTAGAGGTAAATCCCCAACCCATCTGAGATGCTGTTTGCCAAACAACAGTTCTAGTTGCTGCTCACAGTGACAGACAAGGGCCAACACCACCATGATGTTCCCAGGTATTGGAGTGCATTTCCATGCAATTGGCTATGGGAATGTTACCACAGCTGTTCCACATGCAATCAGCTAGGGGAGGGCTGAAATTCGTGCAGAGGGCATCAGCTGATCATGAGCATCACTTAAAATACACATGCTGCTGCCTAAGCAAAGCAGGTATGGGCCTCTGTATCCACCAGAGAGGGAGTGGGGGAGACAGACAGAGGCAAATACATGTCAGGGAGTGGTGGGAGGGTAAAACTGAAACATGTTTGTGTCACACACCTGCCAGCACAGGGTATCAAACCCCTGACACCTATGTAGTGCTATCACAGTTCGATGCAGTTATTGGATGTGCCACATGGGTTATCTGCTGGGGAGCACTCAGAACATATATGTGATGGTGAGTGACATCTGCAACAGGGATACGGTAGATATACAGTAGGTTACATACACGTGCCTGTCATCATGAACAGGTGCCAACGTCAACACAGGCACACTCACACAGGGACACACACACATTAACACACTTGGCAGGGCAGGAGTGTGACTCATCACTAGTGTGATTGCCACAACACATCAATGTGCAGGGAACACATGCACCACATGGGTCATATGGAGGTCATATGGGCAGTGAGTATGAGGGGGTGTCAGCCATAAGACAACATGCTTCACTGTGCCCTGGGGGGGTGTAGTGCATGTGGATGTGGACATACGCACCATACAACACACACATGAACACACAGGGTGCCAGTTCTGACATGCATGGGTGCATGTCTGCACAGGTGTGTGGTGGTCAGCAGTGCCAGCAGCTATACAAGGGTAGGCAATGGGTATACCTTGGCATCAGGCCACATGATAGTGGTCTGCATTGTGGCTCAGGCCTGTAGCTTCTGCATTTGCCCACACAGGTGGGTATTGCATCCCTCATCCAGTCACGTGGGTGACTGTTGTGTGTGGCCAATGCTGTGCATCACTTGCCATGTATGTGTTTCCTAGTCCATGACTTGGATGGTGTCTAGGATGTGCACACCTCCCACATGCATGTACAGTGACATGTGGAACTGTACCTGCATGCTGTGAATACAGGTTATCATCAGATGCACCAGTCTTGTCCACCTGTGGCAGGGACTGGTATTTGTCAGCAGATTTTCACTGCACCTACATTGATAGCATGCTAACAGCATTCCCTGATGTCAGTGTCATCTGTCCATACAGGGCATGTTGTCAGGCATGGTATGTCCATTGTGAGTCACATGTGAAGGCACAGTGGGGTTGCTAACTGTGATTGGCTGGCCTTGATGTCACGTGTATGGGTATGGCTTTGCATCCCAGCCTCTCAGCTATTTACATCTGTTATCCCTGTATGGTTGACATTGTGATATATAGTAGGGCCACCATAAATTAAATAAGCAAAACCCCTCTACATTGCCCACAAGTGTCACACACTCACAATCCCCTCTACACAGGGGACTACAAACACACACACCTGTTATGTGTGGGAGTAGAACCCCTACCTAACAAGTTTATTACACTACAGCACTACGCAGTTATAGTACACACCACAGACATTACTGAAGTACATCTTCCCCAAAGGTGTATTTCACAATTAATGACATCAGCAGGATTACCAAAGTAGGGCATTTGTAATGTACTGCAAGTGAGTAGCCTATAATGCATTGCTCCATACACAGACACTGAAACACACACAGAACATCTGGAACTGCCATGGATGGAGATGGAAACCTACCACTGTTTTAAATCACGGCAATTACTAGGCTATCACTTTATGAGGTGTATTTCTAGGTGAGTGACATCAGCAGCCTTGACAAAGTAGAGTATATGTATTGTGCAGAGTGTGAGTAGCCTAAAAAGCATTGCTCTCTACTCAGTCAGACACACACACACACACACACACACACACACACACACACACACACACACACACACACACATACACACACACACACACACACACACACAAACACACAGTTGCCAGGTACGGGGTTCAAACACCTACCTAACTAGTTCATCACACTACAGCAATATCAGTTAGAAAATGCACTCTGGCAATTACTGGGCTATCACTTTCACAGAGGTATATTTCTAGGTGAGTGACATCAGCAGCCTTGCCAAAGTTGAATATATATATTGTACGGAGTGTGAGTAGCGTTAAAAGCATTGCTCTCTACTCAGTCAGACACACAGATTCACACACAAACACACACAGTTGCCAGGTCTCGGGTTCAAACACCTACCTAACTAGTTTATCACACTACAGCAGTATCAGTTACAAAACGCACTATGGCAATTACTGGGCTATCACTTTCACAGAGGTATATTTCTAGGTGAGTGACATCAGCAGCCTTGCCAAAGTTGAATATATATATTGTACGGAGTGTGAGTAGCCTAACAAGAATTTCTCTCTACACATTCAGAGTCAGACAAGCACGCACACAAACACACACTCACACAATTGACAGGTCTAGGGTTAGTACTACTACCTAACTAGTCTATCACTACAGCAGTATGCAGTTATGGGACGCGCCATGCATATTACTGAGCTATAGCTCTCCCAAAGGTGTAATTCACATTGGATGACCTCAGCAGGCTTGTCATACTACTGCTATGGGGAGGGCGGTGTGTGCATGGGCCATACCCCATTCATGTAGGGGTTGACATGCCACATACGGGCACACACGGGGTCATATGTCACAGGTACGTGTATGCAGCTACTAGATGGATACTTCCTTGTACAGTCCTGTTGCACAGCTGGCAGGTGCACCACATAGTCTGTCATGCTGACAGGTACTGGTGGCTAGTATCTGCCATGGGTTAGATCCGCCTCTCTCATGTTGGGGGCTCTTTGGCTGTGTGCTGCTTGGGACAGGCCCACATGTCTCCTTATCACGGTCACCCTCTTCCACACATCTATGCCTGTATACCTGTGGCTTATTATAGTGTGTTGTCCTTACATATTTGTCTGTATTCCTATCCACTGTGTGTGCAAGGCAGGAGTGGTGCATACTGATGTGTCTGCACTGAGAACTGCGACTGCCAGTTATGTCTGGTCCACTGGTGTTTGCAGACATGGCCTTCAAGTGTTTAAGTGTGTGAGCATGCCCAGTATGGCCATCTGTGTTGCATGTGTGGATCACGTCCATGTAGTTTGTACTGTGGTGCTGACCTTTGTGTTGTACACCGACAGGTAGCATGCTGTGTCTGCAGGGTATCCATCGGTCATTTGGCATTGACTGTTGCTGCATTTCTGCATACTGGGGGGGACACCTGACTGTTTTTACTGTTCTACACAGGAGTGGGGGGACACACTTGACTGTTACTATAAGTGTACATTGGATGGGGGGGTGCACCTGACACTTGTACACATTTGCTAGGACTGTACTGGTATGTCAGGTACTCCATTTCAGTCTGTAGTCTTACCTATCCTGCTGGCTAGAGGCTTACCAGTGTACTACAGATCCTAGCTTTGTTTACCTACATATTAGTTTCTGACTTCCTAGCCTTCACAACTTACATCCGACTGCCTGTGGTCTGTCTGTGTAGCCCTGGGGAGTGGTTACCCATAGGGCACATTCCGAGGCCATAATACAGCATTTGTTTGTGTTTGTCTTCATCTGTCCTGCTGGCTGAGACTTTTGTTGGGTATGTGAACCTTCCTGACTAACATGTGTGGCTCTTGTGGACACCCATGTCACTCAAGCCATTTCCTGCAGTGGGCTTTGTCACCCTGTGTAGTACTGGCTACTATGGAGACTCCAGTATGTGTTACAGATGTCATGATGTGACTACGGGTGTCTACTGTCTGCTGCCTTGACATTCGGCCACCCAATTCCCTTGCATGGTCACATCCATACCATAACTACAAGTAAAAACACATTATACTCCATTTGGCAATTGGTAGGTTGACTTACCTTGAGGGTGTGCCAGACTTGACGATGGTGCTGGAGGGCTGGCTATGTCGGATGCACATAGTACACTCCCTATACATGGTTGGGCACAGGTAGTGTCATGTTTGGCATCCCTTTTACTGTCTGTGTGAGTCAGAGAGAGGTGTCATTCCTTGGGTCCCTACTGTGTCAGTGCATATGCTATGCATTGCCTCTTTGCCAAGGCCAGGGCATACTGGGCACACCCCTTCTGCCTACTGGGGCAGGCTCGGGTTGTTCCTCCTCCAAGTCACTCTGTGCATGTACATGCCTTGGCATTGGTGGAGGGCTGTGTGGACCTGCCCCATGCTGTTCCTGCTGCAGCTGTTTCCACAGGATCATATTGTGTAGCATAGCATATACCGTAACAATTTGGGTATATGTAGCTGGTGAATACTGCAGGGCTCAACTGGATGTGTCCAGACACCGGACCGTGACCTGAGCATCCCAAACACACGCTCTATTATATGCCTGGCCTGTGCATGTGCCTCATTATGGCATTGTTGTTAAGGTGCGTGTGCATTTCTGATGGGTGTCATCAGCCATGGCTCCAGTGGGTACTCAGTATCCCCCACTAGGTGACCATAGGGGATATCCCCATCAGCAAATCTGTGGTACAGCTGCATCAGTTGCCATATGTGTGAAGTGTCATAGCTTCCAGGGCAGCCAGCACACACATTCAGTATAATGCCCTGGGCATCACATACGACCTGACAGTTGATGGAGGGGATGCCCTTGTGGTTGATCTAGGCCCTACCCTGCTCACCGGGTGGTGCTTTGATGTGTAAATGCATGTAGTCTATAGCACTCAGTACCCCAGGGTAGTTTGCTATTTGGTGGAAGAGATGCATATTGCTGGTCAACACCTCATGTGTGTTGAGGAAATATACATGCTCACTGGCATGTGCTGGCATGGCATCCAGGAACTGGTGGAATACTCTGGATGCTGATGCCTGTGAGATTCCCATGATATCCCCAGTTGTGCTTTGGGAGGTTCCTGTGACTAGTATACCTAGGCCTATACATACCTTGGAATACACTGGGATGGGTTCCCTTCAGCCAGTGTGGTGTGTCAGGTGTGGCCTGCACAACTCATCGATTTGCTGTAGGAGGTCTCTGTCCACCCTATAGAGCTCCACTATCTCCAGCTCATGTAGCCCCTGGTAGGTTACCCTGGGTCTGTACACTCTTCTCTGTCTCCTCACTGTGGGTTGTTCAGCAGCATTCACATCCTCACAACCCTCAGCCTCTTACACATGTTCTATGTTGCCTGCTGCAGCCCTTCTCATTTTGTAGGTTTGTTTGTTAAAATTTCTCTGCTTGTATACACCGGTGGTGTAGAGTGTGGAAAAACCAGGGGAGAAGGTGTTTGCTTGGTTTATAGTGGTGTCCTGGCCTGGGCTGGTCTGCTGCCTGTGTAATTAGCTGATTCTGATACAGTTCACCTGGCAGCTCAGCTAGTTCTCCTTGATTACCTTCCTACTGCTGTTTTCCCTTCCCATTGCCTCCCTGTTTAAGCCTGTGTGTGCGCCGCGCAAACAGAGTGCTCAAATGTACACAGAGCTGCTATTTCCTGATTTAACTTCCTTTTTCTTCCCGTGAAACCTGGTGCGTGGCACACACACACACTTACACTTTGTAAGGAGTGCTAGGCAGCTTGAACACACATCTAGCTTAGCTGTGTTAAGCTAGGAGCAGTCCCGAGCCACAGGGCTCCAATCCACTTACAGTATGCCTGACCCCCCCCCATGATGTCACCTATATCCTAGTCTTGCACCCAGCTATTTATACTCTTACACTCTTGGGACCTGCCTCACACCCTGGGGAAATCTGGGATTCACTATCCTTCCCCTCATTTGCATAGGATTGCCGGCTAATGCATAGTTACATGTCCCACACTGAGCCTCCCCTCTTAGCAACCATTACTCACTGGCCAGGTTGTCTTATGCCTGCCATTGACTTGCATGGCAGAATACTGCTTTTAGTTAGAATGCTTATTTTAGGTTTGTTGTATTATTTTTTCCCCCCGATCCCGTTTGTATGCCGCTGCCCTATGCTTAAACAGGCAAGATCTGCGAAAAAAAAATAAAAGCTGTTTTTTTTTATTATTTACGCATTTTGCAATGCCAATGGCCTTCTACTTAGCCATTGGCATGCTTCATCAATGATATGTAGCCTTTATTTGGAGCTGTCATAGCTCCGTTTTGTAGTTTGCAGAAATGTACTCGGTTACTAACCGAGTACATTTCTGCAGACTGCACTCTTCTTGTACTGACAGCTGCCTGCTTCCTGGATCACAAATGACCCTCATTTGCACAGTTTTCTCCTGCAAATGAGGGTAATTTGCATACATGAGCTCGGTCCATGCAGGATTAGCCTAAGAGCTCACGTGGACGTCCTGGGAGCTCGTTCCTGGATCGCATGATGGCCATATTGCTGAAAATAGCTATTGGGCTAATCCTGCACACTATATAGGGCTTCGTAAATCCAGGGAGTGGTTTATTTGGCATTTTGCTTAGAATGTATGGCATTTTATGTGGGTAGAACTACATGTAAGTTAAATAGGAGAATCTATGGACATTAATATGCTATTCAAATAGGTGATGATAGAAATTCCCTGAGAAACATTATATGTCAAATAAGCGTAAAATCAATTTTATATTTCTGGTTTTGGAAACAATACATAACACTAATTACTTGATGAACGTAGAGGAAGAGCTTGGTTGACTAAAATATTGCTAGCAGGTAAGGTTAAATGCCTGCTTTCCACCAGGCTTAAACAATAGGGAAGATTTTGTGATGAATTTAAAGAAAAAAATTGGATGAATTATTCAAAAATTCAACAAATTATTTTTTATTTTCCTCTGTCCCTGTCTATAAAATAAAAATATCATCCAAAAAATGCACATACATTTTGATGTACTTAAACCATTCTTCATGCATTTTAAACTGTATTTAAATGTATTCATTAAAGAGTGTAATTAGATTCTGATGAAGTCCCCAATTTAGGGACTGAAAGCACTCAATCTGTATGTTTTGTATGTGGAAGAATAAAGACAGCTTGTACTGAAGAGTTGTCTGATTTTTAGAGAATCCTGCTGCTGACAATGTTTACTTTGGGACACTTTTCTTTGGTGTATTACATATGCTGTGGTTACTTTTGGTTGTTTTTGGATGTATTTAAAGAGAAAAGGGTTAAAACATTAAGTTGAACCCTATGAAAATGGTGTGATGTAATTTTAAGAGTATCATGTGATGTTTTTGCTATTTTAAATTTTGTAGTGCATGAGCCAGACCTCAGTCTGAAGTCTCTGTGGTGAATAAGAGGAGACAAAAGCACTTACATGAGGTTATATTAAACAGTGCTTGTTTTTTCATGCAGTTTTGTAACTTTATTTCATTGGTATTTTGTTGGTTGTTGCTGCTTTTTGGATTAAACTATAAGGATTAAAAGCCATAACATTAGGCGTGCCATTGTTGAACATTGGAACCTGTGTCAACATGTTGAGCATCACACATGGCAAAACCCAATACCATGCTTCATATCTTTATTGCTATTTCATGTACATAGTGCCAATGTGTCTGTCAAGGAATCCATATGAGTTTAATAGTGCAAGTGCTGTTTGTAAGGCTGTATATCTTTGTGCACAACCAGTTACATGTGAGATCTGAGTTGGTCCCCAGTTCAGACATATCTTGTTAGCAGGAATTTTGCAGACATGGCTGGCAATAAAGAAATGGTACTAAATTAAGAGCACTGAGGTGTGGTGTTGAGGAGTCCAGGATAATTGTGTCACTCCTCATAAAGTGCTACAGCCGTAGGCTGCTGCAGTGGGATTATACCATGTGTCAGTATAAGGCAGAAGCTTGGCATAGCTTAGCCAAGGTTGTATCCAGTGCAACTGAAATTCCATATACTGGAGAACAATGTCATCACCTCTATAGTGATCCTAAAAAGAGCACGCAGGACCTCTTGAGCTGATAAGAGGCTGAATTTAGAACTAAGAATACCCCTTAGTTGTATAAGTAAACTGACCCATTATCTGTCTATGATACAGCATTAATGATCTAGCTAGCCCAAACAGTTACTCATTATGCTTTCATATATATTTGTTTTCTGTTTTGTACGGTACAGCTGCAGAGAAAATGGCAGTGAACCATGAGATGCACTGGGAGAGATTAACTCAGAGAGGTATGATGTAAGTATGACTTGGGTCTAAATTCATACCAGAAAATTATTTTTAGTCCCTCAATCACTAGCACCTCGAGTAGGCATATCTCAACCTTGATATCAACCATGCATGCCTTACCCAATAATTCTTGCTGCTTTTATTAGCCAATGAGAACATCAGCTTACCTAGAAGCAGCAATTCATTTTTAGTACAAAGTAGTACTTCTAAACTATTAACAGTAATCGTATGTCAGGAGCAATTCAAATATGGTAATTGCAATTATTTCATTTGAATGTATATATCCTGTCCATTATAGTGAAATAAAGACTGTTCTTACTTATATCCTAGAAATGAGATGTCTCTATTTTATGACATAGTCATATCTTAATATCATATATGGATGTGGCAAAGGTGTACTGAATTATCATAATTTCTTATGTAGTGCTCCATAAATAAATTAATGTGACATGCCATGGATCTAATTATTATTTTTTGTCACCCCCAGCCTAACTCTCTTTCTATATATTATTTTTGGGAGGGTTAAATTTATTAACATTCTGCTGTTTGCATATCTTGCTGCCGAAAACAAAATGAACAACAGCATAGAGAGGTAGACCAACTACTGCAGGTTGGCCCACCATACCTCTACTGATAGTAGAATAGGCAACCAGCATTTCAGGTTTACAATCTGTCATTGTTGCCTTACTAACTCCTGTCCTACCTGCTCCAAGTGTGTCAGGTAGCTCTGCCCTTGCTGCTGGTGCAGTGGTACCTTTCGGGAGCAGTACCAGTGAAGGTTGCAGTTTTATCACCCAGCATGAGCTGACAGGGCTGGTGGAGGATACCATGCAGTGTGACCTTCGTGCAAGTATCAGCATGTTTGAGAAGTCCTGCACTAGATTGCTAAAATAATGCCATGTTTGACACTTCCACAGTCAGCAAACAGTGATGACAGTGCTGAGGGTGAGGACTAGATTCTTAATGTTCTCAAGCTGGACATGGATGTGCCTCTGATGTCCCCTACCTTTCCTCTATCACGGTGTACCACAACCTTTTGTCTCTATCACCATCCCTGTCTGTCTTGTATGTCCTTAATATCTACACATGCTTCCTAACTTACCCTACCTACCCAAACCTCTCATTACTAAACACCTTGCACAACATTCCCCTATCTCTCTCTTCCCCAAAGCAAAACAAAAAACAATATATGTCTCATACATAGCTCTGCACTTTACCTATCTTGACACTTGAATTGGCCTAGTTGGCCATTCAATATTATTCTGTTGTTGCTGCCATCACTGGTGTGGTGACACTCCAAAGTCATGAAATTGTGTGTACAATTGTACATTTATATTGTGAACAACTGGATAGCTATGGTGCTCTCCCAACAACCTCCTGCACATTTCTGTATTCTTTCTCTTGTGTCCTACCCTTTGCTTGCCAATCTCATTTACTCCACTGTCCTATGTACCCTGTTTTTCACATGTTTAACCTGGTGATAACATAGATTCACACACAACACACATGACCAGAAATTGCCCATGGAATTGCCTTCACTTTATGTCCTCAGCATTTGCACAGAGGTTGGCATAGCACAGCAATGCTGAGTGATAGTGAACGCTGTTTAACTTGCTATGCCAAAAGCTGAAGATTTTAATTTCAGATGCAGAAGTCAGGCTAATTTCATGCAAGTGTGCTTAAATGTGCTGTGCTATGGGAATACAGAGTAAAGGCAGTCCTATGAAACACTTACTGCAAAATTTCTTAGGCTGCAGGATATAATGAACTCAAAGTTCCTGTGTGGTGTGTTGAGATAATTACTGTGTTTGAAGACTGATATTTTTGCATAGTGTCATGGGTTTGATTACAGCCATAGGTCAGTTTATTAATTCATGACATTTTATATTGCTATCATATATTTAACTGCCAATGTCTATATATATACAACATTTCATTAACGTACCATTTTAATAGAGCAGCAAGGCATCATCTGCAAAAACCCTACAGCACCAAGAGGGACAATTATTCAGCCAACCTTATCCTGTTTATGTCTTCATGTTTGTTGTAGTCTGCTACCCCATATTTGTCCCTAAAACAATCACTTTATTGTACACAGCATGACAGATTAATGATTTAATAAGTAAAAAGTAATCCACGGTACAGACATTCCTACATGTCCCACAAAACATATTGCTATTCCTGTCTGCAGCTGTCTCTGTCTCTGTCTCTCTCTCTTCATCCCTTCTAGATCAGTAAGGTGTCACTGTGCTTCAGTTGTGTTACCTAAATATTGTGACACAGTAATTCCTTTGGGGTGTGGTGAAATAATACTCACATGTATAGACAGACTTCTGACTACTTTCAAGCATTCTAATGCAGCCAGTGCTCTGTTTTATTCTTTTCAGCAACAATTATCATTATTCTGTCATAAGCTGCTTTGTCCCTGCCTCCATCTCATCCTGTCGATGTATTTTCTCCCTTCTGTATCATTATTCTTCCCTCTATATTTGAGCAGTATTTGGCACCAGGCAACAAATGCAATGAAAGCTAAATGAAAGTACACAGTTTATGGCAATATCTTGTGATTTTATTACCTTCAGCTGCATTACTCTGTAGTGCTTTCTCAGTGCTGTGCTTAGCTGTGTTTATTTTAATGTTCTTTTCAACAAGCTGAAGAGTTGTATGTACATATTACAGTGGTCAACAGGGTAACTGAGAGGAATGCATACATTCACATTTGCTGAAATCTGCTGTCTAATGTTCACTATTAAAAGTATAACTTCCTTTTTTAATTTCTCCAAATCTTTTGGGTTTCTAATACCATGGCTGGAATGGACCCCATTCCTAAGTCAAAGTACAATTAAAGTTCATGAAATTAGTATTGATTCAATCTTTGATATCAGGCAGAAGTGCTCTTCGCAGCACCCACAATGTGCCCAGTAATGACGCCTTCTGCAATTCATAAGGAGTTACAAGTGTGACATATCTAAAAATACAATTGTAGATTATTTTTTATAAGACACATTGCTTTTACTACTATTGGGCCTGTCTGGGTATATTTCTTCCACATTGCTCTTGTTTCTGCCTGCAAATCCTGGTATTTTAATGACTTTGTGTCTCTCTGTATACAGAACACTGTAGTCACTGGGTGTGGCGATTTCAATGATCAATGCTACTTTTGTCTTCATGGACCACTATATCTGTTTTTCTAGCATCTATCTTTTGAACTGTTGGTAATGGATGATCCCATGTGATGTAAACTTCAACATTTTCTATAATGCTTTGTGGTTCATGTTTCCAGTGTTTTGCAGCCACTTCAGTACCATAATGTTTGCACAATCCCCCAGTGCAACAATCTTGTCCCATTATTATGCCTTTCAGTATACAGTCCTTCTACCATTAGTATGTCACAACCAGCAACAAGGTGTGCAAGTGTTTCCAATTCAGTTTTACAAAACCTACATTTGTCTGTTTCTCCAACATGTTCAATGGACTTTGTAAACCAATGTGCATGCAGCCCACTATCTCAGGGTGCCAATATTAACCTTTCATCTCTTGGTTTGAATTTGCCCCTCCTTAACCATTCCTGTATTCATTCCTGATCAACATGAGGTTCTTCCAGAAGTTTTCTGTACTTGCAACTCTATTTCTGCATTTTCCACATTTCTTGCATTCTCACCTGGCCTATCACCTTATATTCTTTCTTTTGTTTTTTTGGCACATTCAGTTGCTGCCTGATTTTTATCTACTTCTAGTCTGATTTCCATTCCTGCTTGATGCCGATATGCTTCTGTTAGATTAAGCAGCGAAGTCATTTTAGATTTCTTCTCCTCATGTTTCAAAACTTTCACTAGGTTTGGGTCTTGTGAGGTCAGCAGATATATGTGGAGTCCCACTATTGCAGATCTATACATGTAATCAATTTCAAGGAGGCCCATCCCTTCTTCGTAATGGGCAATATATAATCTTGGTATGTACTGATTTTTATAAATCATTTGTTGAGCATGAAACATCCTTGTTGTTTTCCTATCTAATCTATCCAACACATTTTGGGGCCAGTCAGTTACTCAAAAACTGTAAGTTAGGACAGGAAGAGCAAATTGGTTTATAGCTTGGATTTTGTTCCTAGATGTCATCGCTGTTTCCAGGATTAATTTAAGTCTTTTAAAGTATTCCTTACTAAGTTTTATTTGCATTTGTTCATGTTTTATTGTTGATCCTTCATCAATTCCCAAATATTTATACACTCCCTCTTGATCACGTTCTTTTATATCACATTCTTGTCCCAAACTGATGTTTTCCTGTTTAAATGTTGCTTTTGCACATTTATCAAGACCAAATGACATTCTTAAATAATCTG
This sequence comes from Protopterus annectens, assembly GCF_019279795.1. Classification (NCBI taxonomy): domain Eukaryota; kingdom Metazoa; phylum Chordata; order Ceratodontiformes; family Protopteridae; genus Protopterus; species Protopterus annectens. Next base: position 1,800,975,858 of record NC_056733.1, on the reverse strand, counting down.
AAAAAGTTCTGACAACTTGCAGTTGTCCTTTCAATTCCTGATCTGATCAGCTATACAGTCATAGGAAATATGACTTCTTATGTGGTGTGCTTAGATAATAGTCAGGTATAAATTGCTTTCTTGGAATGCTGTAAAGGTTCAAATCCATATGGATGGAAAATTGTTTCAGACCCCTGTGGCTATAAATATTGGCTTTACCTTTCCTTAAAACATCAATATCTTGCTACTATGCTAATCTGCCAGGTCCTGTTTGTGAAGCCTGTCTTTTACAAATCTCTATATGAAAGTTGGTACAGAGCAACACAGAGTACTAACAATTCCCATTCTAAGTGCTTCTGGCAGAGAGTAAAATACAAAAAGGAAAATCAAATAATTGTTTTAGATTGCACAATGGTTGCATGCTTCTATCAATTTTGTCAACAGTTTATCTTGATTTTAGAGTGATGTTGCCTCATTAAGTCAGTCATTCAGTGCATGTTTGCACTCCAATGGTTACACTTGTAATTGTGTTACAATTTTGATTAACCTATTCACACATAATCCATCACTGTTACTCTGCAGGCCAGTGTCCTATGTATGACTTTGTATTTTTACCTTGTTAACACACATTGTGCAAGTATAAAACAAGTGTACAATCTACCCGGCATGAAGTGGCAAGAAAATTTGAGTGATAATCCACTGGTTCACAACTGCAAATTTCTTTGGCATCTCGTATTGTGAAACTGGGAAATTTCCCTCACAGTAACGCAATCTGAATTGTGAGTGGAGAAGTATGTAATTACATACATACAATCACAGTGATGGTACATTGTCCTGTGCAAACATATCTATTTGTTGCACAACTTGTGATGCATAGCACCATCTGTTCCAAACCTGCTCCTGTGAATAATTCTGTGCTCTGTAGTTTGTGTAAATAGATAGGTAGGAGGTTTGATACACAACATGGGAAGTGTGTTTGTGTAATGCTTGTTGCTGTATCCACTTTCTGTTAGGAGGATGTATTTAACTTTGCACACAGATACCTTATCCCATTTTTTACAAAACATCCTCTCTGCAACAAACTGATTATGTCATCCAGTCAAAAGTGCACTGTCTTTCCCCTTGAGTCAGACTTCATCTGTGCTACTTGCATGTAATACTGTAATACTGTTGTGTGTGTGTGTGTGTGTGTGTGTGTGTGTGTGTGTGTGTGTGTGTGTGTGTGTGTGTGTGTGTGTGTGTGTGTGTGTGTGTGTGTGTGTGTGTGTGTGTGTGTGTGTGTGTATAATGCTTGGCACTTTACCCACTTCCTGTGAGTAGAATACATTTAACTTTGTACACAGCTACCTCATCCCATTTTTTTACAGAAACACCATCTCTGCAACACACGCATGATATTATCCCGTCAAAAGTGCACTCTCTCCTCTTAAGAGTCAGACTTCTTATATGGCACTTCCAACTAATATTGTGCTCTGTAGATTATTTGAATAGGTAGCAGTTTTGAAGGCTCAACATGAGAAGTGTGTGTGCGCACGTGTGTGTGTGTGTGTGTGTGTGTGTGTGTGTGTGTGTGTGTGTGTGTGTGTGTGTGTGTGTGTGTGTGTGTGTGTGTGTGTGTGTGCGTGTGTGCGTGTGTGCGTGTGTGCGTGTGTGTGTGTGTGTGTGTGTGTGTGTGTGTGTGTGTGTGAGAGAGAGAGAGAGACGCATGGTGCTGTATCCAATTCCTGTGAGTAGAATGCATTTAACTTAGCACACAGCTACCTTATGCTACTTTTTACAAAATACAGAGAAGAACATCCAATCAAAAGTGCATTTCCCCCCTTAAGAGTTAGACTGCTTTTGTGGTGCTTGCAATGAATACTGACTCTCTAAATTGTGTAAATAAATACGTAGGAGGTTCAGTGCTCAACATGGGAAACTTGTGTGTGTGTCTCTGTATGTGTAATGCTTGTTGCTATAGCCACTTTGCATGAGGAGAATCCATGTAACTTTGCACCCTTATCACACTTTTTATAGAAACACCCTCTTTGCAACACACTGATGAGGCCATCATGTCAAACGTGCACTCTCTCTCCCATTATGAGCCAGACTTCTCTTGTGCCTCTTACAACTCATACAGCAATATCTAGATTGTGTAAATAGATAGGTAGGAGGTTTGATGTCTAATGTGTAGAACATGTGCCTGTGTGCATATAACACTTTCCATAAGGGGAATACATGTAACTTTGCCCACAGCCCTCTTATCCCACTTTTACAAAAACATCCTCTCTGTAACATACTGATGAGGTCATCCTGTCAAAACTGCACTCTCTTCTCTTAAGAGTCACACTTCTTCTGTGGTGCTTGCAACTAATAATGTGCTTTTGAGATTAGGTAACTAGATAGGGAGGAGGTTTGATGCACAATATGCAGAACTTGTGTGTGTGTGTGTGTGTGTGTGTGTGTGTGTGTGTGTGTGTGTGTGTGTGTGTGTGTGTGTGTATGTAGGTGTCTGTGATGGGGGCTAGTTTACAGTCAAATGAGCATGTCTTCAAACACAGCTGTGCTCAATCAGTTTCTTCTCTGGTGAAGCATTATAAACTGTAAGATGACTCTACCATCACCTTATCCCACCTTCCACAACCACATCTTCTTTGTAACTACAACACAATGATGAGGTCATTCTTTCTAAAATACCTGTGTGCATATAACACTTTCCATAAGGGGAATACATGTAACTTTGCCCACAGCCCTCTTATCCCACTTTTACAAAAACATCCTCTCTGTAACACACTGATGAGGTCATCCTGTCAAAACTGCACTCTCTTCTCTTAAGAGTCACACTTCTTCTGTGGCGCTTGCAACTAATAATGCGCTTTTGAGATTAGGTAACTAGATAGGGAGGAGGTTTGATGCACAATATGTAGAACTTGTGTGTGTGTGTGTGTGTGTGTGTGTGTGTGTGTGTGTGTGTGTGTGTGTGTGTATGTGTGTGGATGTAGGTGTCTGTGATGGGGGCTAGTTTACAGTCAAATGACCCTATACTATTTGTTTGGTTTACCTTGTTCTTCAAACACAGCTGTGCTCAATCAGTTTCTTCTCTGGTGAAGCATTATAAACTGTAAGATGACTCTACCATCACCTTATCCCACCTTCCACAACCACATCTTCTTTGTAACTACAACACAATGATGAGGTCATTCTTTCTAAAATGCACTCTCATACTTTAAATGTCAGACTTAGTTTGTGGTGCTCATGTTTCTTACACCATTTTCAAGAATGCATAAATAGGTAGAAGTACAGCAGTGATTAACTTTTACAACTGTGTGTGGAATTGAAAGTGAATTTGAGGCTTTTTACACACAATTGCAGTGGCAACATTACAACTCCATATGGTTATACAATTAACTTTATCATACACATCTACTTGGCAATAAACTGCTGAAGTTAACCCTTCATAGCTTCTGTATGCCTCAGTTGTATTCAGTATTAGCCTGTGGTGCTGGCTGTTGATAATGTGCTGTATACATTGTGTAACTACATAAGTAGGTGGTTTGAGTACATCCCTACTAAAATCTTATTATCTATTTATTAATTTATTAATTTATTAAATAAAGTATGTATTTATTTTTTGACATTGCTGACCGGGAAAGTCTACTGGGCCCAGAACCCATTTTCGGTGGAGGCCCAGGGAGAAAAGTTCCAATTACACATCCAAAAGTATACAAGACATACAGTAAACTCTCGGTTAACTGGCACCCATGGGGATTGGTAGATGCCGGATAACTGTAGTTTCTGGTTGCTTGAGAGTTACTATTAAAAATAGGCCTGCCAAATAATGTACCCTATACTATTTGTTTGGTTTACCTTGTTCTTAGGTTGGGAAGAGAGGGAATTTATCTGTATCTTCCTTTTTAAAACTCTAAAACTCTAAAAACATAAGGTATTTTTCTGCAGGGGGGGGGGCGACAAAGTGCAGCACATGAAAATTGTACTGTATTTCTTCAATTTTATTTTCTGGTTGCTTGAGTTCCAGTTAACTGAGAGTTTACTGTAATTATTACACCTGCATTCAAAGTTTCAAAACACTATGTTTTTTTTTACAGTTCTGTGGCCTATAAGATTTTCCAAAGATTAATAATATAGTGTACACATCCAACAAGTATACAAGACAATAATATATATACAGAAACATAGAACGTTTCAATACAAATACATCAAGAAGTAAAGTTTTTTACAATTTTGTGGCCTAGATGAGTTTCTAAAAATTAATGATATCGTGTCCAAAGATTCGCATAAATTATTTAGGGTAGGTATTGAGCGTATTTTATTTACACAGATTATGGTGCATGTCAGCACAATGGCCCTTTATGACTAGATAATGAGATTATGAGGAATATATATAATTAAGATCATATAAAAGATTTTATTGACATCGATAAGAGATGTACTATTTTGATGTGATGGACATAGCTTAAGGTGATCGACAGTTTTGTAAGCAGGAGCATATTGATTTATTAACAAAATGATGCTTTAATGTGGATTTAAAGTTTTTTAAAGAATCCAGTTGTGTGATAGTGGGAGGTAGGGTGTTCCATATCTTAGATACGGAGTGTGAGTACAGGCTTTGTCCACCTCTTTTATTGGGTTTGGAAACCTTTAGTAGTTGTTTGTTAGTAGATCGAAGGTTTCTGGAGGGGATGTAGGAGTGAAGGATAAAAAGGAGAGAGGGGCAGTTATCTTTGTTGTACATTAGTTTATGAGATAACATTAGTTGGGTGTAGTGAAGGAAATGGGGGAGTTCAAGACAGTTCAATTCCTTAATGGCTAGACAATGGTGAGTGTTATATGGTAGTCCAATGGCAACTTTTTGTTATTTAATGGTAGCATGATCTTAGTTTGTAGCTTAGGGATGTATTTATATTAATAAAAATGAGGGAACCATATAGAAGGGATGGAAGTAGGAGGGTGTTTGCCAGCTTTGTTTTTGTAGGTTTGTCCATGCATGACTTCCGTCTATAGAGTTTGCCTAATTTGAAGTGTGTTTTTTATTGTGTTTAGAATATGCTGCTCATAGGATAATTTATCATAAATAGTGATGCCTAGTAATTTTGCTGACTTCACTATTTCAGTTTTTGTCCTGTTTTAGGAGTAAATTATAAAGTCGTGTGGAGGTGGTTTAGATGAGAACAATAGTAGCTTGGATTTTTTTAGGATTCAGAAGAAGTTGTGCATCATTTAGCCATGTTTCCATGTTTGTAAAGGCAATTTGTGTTATTTTTTGGAGGTCAGAGAAGTTATTGGAAGAGGGTACAGTAGAAGAATCATCGGCATATTGGATGATTGAACTTTGAGATGCGACTAAGTGAATATCATTTATGAACACATTAAATAGCAAAGGTCCCAGAATCGACCATTGTGGGATGCCTGTTTTATTGAATGTATATCTAGATTGTTTATTTTGCCATTTAACTGATTGTTGTCTGTTGCTGAGATAGTTAGAGAACCAGGTAAGGGATTGTTGACAGCATCCTAGAGCTGCAAGTCATTGAATTAGTTTAGCATGTGATACTGCATCGAATGCTTTGGACAAGTCTAGAAGAAGTACTGATGTTTGTAATCTGATTGTGATTCTATGATTACTATCATATACCGTTGGCCACCTCACAACACCTTTATGTATATTTCGATTTACGAGATGGCTTTACAGTTGTACAGTGTTATAGTAGGAATTCCTAGCATCTCCAGGGAAAATACATTTTTGGCCATAAAATGATGACATAATGCTTCCAAAACTGCAGTATCTCATAGTTGTAGTGCAAATTCCCTGTGGTGCATGACTTAGATACTGTGCTTTGTACATTTTGTAACTACTTATGTAGGATGTTTGAGGTCAGCTGTAATGTGTCTTTAACCCTCTTACTGTGTAGACTACTCTTCAGATTCATATTTGGTGCATAGCTGTACACTGTTATTGTGAGTTGTGCCCACTTTTTAACATAAGCATCCAACTAAAAAACACTGGCGATGTGAGACACTCAACTGTGCACTGTCCCAGTTATACTGCAACACGTCTTGTGCTGCGCTTATGATTCTGTAGCTTGTGATCTTAGGAAGTTAGTTTGAAACCAATCATTACTGAGCAACAGACTGCATTGTGTCAGTCTTATTGTGACTGTACATGTTACTAACACTGTTGTCCAACACATCTGCTGTGTACACATATAGATGTTGATTCCTCTTATGAAAAGCTCTGATAATTTCTGACATAGCAATGCTTTTATTCAGAATAACAGTGGTATGTGATTACATCTTAATTACATAACATACGTAGTAAGCATTATGCTCTGGCATGAGGGAATGAGAAGCCCTTCTGTATGTTGTTGCCATAGTACAGAAATTACTGGCAGGCATACCTTGCAACATTAACATGATGTAAGACCTTGAAATGTCAACATATCTCACAATCGCAGTGATGCTTCTACCATGGCACATTCATGCTTTACAATGCCATGTATTTTCTGTAGTCAAATGCTCATGCGTTCAACACCCACATTCAGTACCTGTTAACTTTGTGTGCCCTTATACTGAATAGCATCCACCACAGTTATCATGCGTTCATTTACAGTGAGAGAGGTGTCCACCATCCCTTTTATCTCAAAGTGATTATTGACAATACATACATCTGATGTGATAAGTCAGCATTGGTGGAGTGTCACAGTTGTGTTAAAATTTCCACTATGGTGCATGTGGTGCATCCACATGTCATTAGTCTGTAGATTCACATAGGTTGCTGTTCAGTTCCTGAAAGGACAACATTATATGAATGTACTGACATTGCATAAACAGCATGGTATCTAGATATTCTTATTCTGTTTATGTTGTACAATAATACATCATCAGAGGTTGTGACTGCATGGCAGTAAAATCGTTTTTTGGGCATGTCTTGCATTGAGTGCTTCTCTGGCATGTGCATTGAGTACTGGGTTGTATAACGTTACCTACACAGCTAGACTGTGTTCAGTTCTGGGACAGTGTGTATACTAAATAATGGAAACAGCTTCCTTACCAATGAAACATTGATATTGTACTGCTCACGGTTGTCTGGATGGTAATGTGTAGTTCTTTTTCAGTATTCAAACTAAACCTGGTTATTCATATTATGTTTAAAACTCCTTTCTTACTGCACACGTTGATTTCAATTATTTGTGACAGCTTCCATTGCTCTCTGCTTTGGCACATGCAGTCAATACAGAGGTCTGAAGAGAGCCTAGCATCATAGCCCTTCAAGGTCATTCTTCATGACATAACTGATATGCATATTTCTGTGGCTTCCATGATTAGTATGCATCTCTCTGATATCTGTCCTGGCATGCACTTGAAAATGACATGATACAAATGGTTATGTCATTCATTGTGCACAGGCATTAACTATTTCCAAAATAATTATGTTCTGTATTGCATGTCTTCATCCAAACATTTCTTTATTACTGCAATTATTTTTCTCACACTATACAGCTTAATTGCAAACGAGGGCTTCATTAAATGTGTCTTCTGTATGGAATGCTGCCAGACCATCAGAAACTGTGATTGGTCCTCTGTTACAACACTTTCTGTTGTATTGGTGATATTATGTTACCATTCCCTATAATTCCATTTGAGCATACCCAGTATAACGATTTCTGGGATGTTTATACATTACCAATGGAAGACTTGAAATCCTAAAATGTCATCTGATCTGTGTTGTCATTTTTACTTATGTATGTTGAGTGCTGTTATATTACCATTTAGCAATTTCATGGCTAAATAACATTTCCTTGTCTATTACATGTTTATAGGTGATAAATAGGATCATAGGTTCAGAGGCTGTTACCAGACTATTGACCCAAGGGTATTTACAAGCCTAGCTGTTAAATCCCAATATAATACTAGATTAAATATATTGTCCATGCCCAAAGTTTTTATACCAAGGACTACCCATGTCCAGGAGAGAAGCTGGGGCAATTGCCGGCAGAAATGTATGGTTTCCCATCCAGTTGTCCAAATTGCACTTAAACAGGATCATGAAGGTGCTCTGCTTGATATGGACTGAAAGTCTATTCCAGAGGAGTGGCAACTTCTGATAGATGTATCTGTCTATCCAGCAGGTCCTGTTTGTATGACAGACTAGATTGAGGTCCTTGGAATGGGTGATTCTAGGCCCATTTGACTTATGGATGTGCAGCATTTCCATTAAATTTGGGTCAGAGATAGCCCTGTACACCAGATATAAGTCATCTCTGAGTAATCCATACACTACTGAGTACAGTGAAAGCAACTTCAGTCTGTCTGTAGAAGACATGTACGGGAGACCCTGAATTTTCTTAATTAGATATCTCTGAGGTCTCTCAAGTAGCTGTAGGTGTCTGGTATGATACATACTAAAGGGAGCATTATAGTCAATAATTGACCTGATGACAGTTGAGTACAGGGGAGATATAACTCTTTTGCTCTTGAGGCAATGCCTTTGATAATCAGGTGAGTGACATAGAATGCCTTCCTCACCACAGTAGACACATGATGGTTGAAGGTGAGGTCACTGACAACTTGTGTTCTCAGGTCTCTCACTACTGAATTGGTACTTAGGGCATTATTGTTTATTTTATAATCAGCAGGGACATTGTTTTTACTGAAGGCAATGATGATGCATTTTTTAGCACTTAGTTTAAGACCATGGCTGTGGCACCAGTCATTGGGCTGTGTAAGCCCCTTTTGAAGTACGCTGACATTGCTAGGTGATTCAATGATAGCACCTAATTTGCAGTCATCTGCAAACTCAGTTAGCCACAGCCTCTATGTTTTGGCCTGGACTTCTGAGAAGTATATGCCAAACAAGAGGAGGGCCCAGCACTGTGTCTTGTGGGACACTACTGATGACAGGTCTGCTGGTGGAGGTAAAGTGTCTTACTTTGACGTAGTGTTTTGGATCTGTGAGCTGGTTTGCAACCCACATGACAACATAGGGGTTGATATTCAACTGGGTTATTTTGTCAATGATGCCTGAATGTGGGATAGTGTCGAAGGCCTTGGCCAAGTCAGGAGAAGCTGTATGCATGGCTTTGCCCTCGTATAGAGCCCTGGTCACATTCTCAAAGAAGTCCATCAGATTTAACAGGCATGACTTGCCAATGACAAAACCAAACTGGGATGGATCCAGGGTTCGGAGATCACCTATATCTTTATTTATGAGGTCCATGATGACTTTTTCCATTTCCTTACAAATGAGGCTGGTTAAACTTATGGGTTTATAGTTACCTGGGTCTGTTGCTAAGCTGCTATTGTGGTGGGGGATAACAGTCACTGTTTTCCATTCAGTGGGGACAAAGCCAGTACTCAGGCTGTGGTTGAATAGAGTACCTAATGGAGTAGCTAGTTCTTGTTTTAGAACGTTAAGAATGCAGCCTGGAATGCCTTTTGCTCCCATGGAGGCTATGTTTTTAGCCTTGGAGAGAACATTGATGACTTGTTCTTTGGAGATACAGGGATGATGAGATGATGAAGACATGGTTTGTGGTATGCTTGGGGGCATCAAGGAGTGACATTTTTGCCAAACCTGTCTGCTACCAGGTTTTCAATTTCCACAGGGTCAGTGTGTGTGATGCCATCCACAATTAGTTCAACACACATTTGAATCTTACTTTTAGGTTACAAATGTAACTGAAGAAAGCCTTAAGGTTGATCTTGGCTATGGTTGCTAAATTTTCTCAAAGTTGCTCTTTGAAGCTTTTATGAGTTGTCTTATTTGCTTGCTTATTCTGAGAAGGGTGCTCTTCCAGTTCTGGGATCTCATTTTTGAATTTTTAGGCAGCAGCTTCTTTTGTTTATTCTATAATGTATTAATGCTAAACATCCACCAGGATGGTTTGTTTTTTCTTGGGGATCTTGCTATAATCCTATTCATCACAGATGTGTCTATACATTTGTGTAGATGTTTATACAGGGCATCAATGTATACCTTAGTATAGCTGTCAATACCATCTGTGGAAACTGGAGCCTGGAAGTTGATTATACCTTCCCTCAGGAGGGTATAGTTAGCTTTGGTGAAGTATTTTAGCCTGACTTTTCCTTTGGAGAGTTCTGGTGCTATTGCTACTTCTAAAATGACTGATTAAACCAGTGTTGGCCCTACACTGGAGGCATTGCATTGGTCACTCATATTGTTATATGATTTGTATTTTCATTGGGTATTTGAATTGCCTTCTGATACTTAAATACAAAGTGAAACTCTGGGCCTTTGTCTTTGAAGGATTTCAAGCCTGCATAAAGTATACCACTGCTGCTGATTCCCTGCTAGGGTGGTGATTCCCTGCTAGGGTTTCTCATTCCCATCCACTCTCCTGTTTGTTGGTCTTGTTTTAAACCAGATGATTTGAAGCTTCCTACCCCTAATATAAATTGAGATTAATAATCTCCTCCCTTTCTACACTGCTGCTGATATCTTGAATTTTTTATTTGAATTATTTATTTGCCTTTCCTTGTGCTTGTATCGAAAAAGTAAATTTTGCCTCTTATTGTCTGCTGTACTGATTTATTTCATCTGAATTCATTATCTAGCTAGCTGTTGGATAATGTAGTGTGTTTTTACACAGTAGCAAACACTTTTTTTCTCATCAAGGTCGGCGGACTTTTCTTCTAGGGAGGTAGCCTGATTTGTCTACTTTGAGGAAACACGTGAGATTCTGCTTGTAGTTTTATTAACTGGAGAGCTTATTAATCAGCTTGTCTTGTCTTTAGTGCCAATTACAATGTGTACAGTTGAGTGGCTCTTGGCTCATTTATACAAAGCTTATTTAATAATCACACTTTTGTGAGCTGTTTAAGGTGCACTGCTGTATCCATATCTTTAAGTTTGTTGTAGCAGTTCACTCCGGGCACTCTTCTACTGTGCTTTTACATTAGGAGGACTGGGATTATTCAGCTAGTGGCTTTAGGTGTTAACCTGGTCTTTCTGAGCTGGGAAATCCACCCAAAGGGCTCTAAGTATTTTTCCTTGCACTTCTCTTATATACTGTGACTGTACTTATGCAGTTAAACGAACTGTACTATTTTCTGCTGCTTTGCACTGTATTTTACTCCTGCATTTGTTACACTTTGACCGTATTTCACATCAACTGCTGCTTCTATTTAATTTAAGAAACGATCTGTTTCTGTTGTTTTATTCTGTTGCTATTATTAATTCAAAACCTAAAAAGAAAAAAACCTGTGCTGTTTTCTACATGGTTCCTTATTCAATTTAAAACAATTATCCTGCTTTTCTTCTGTTGTTCCCTTGCACTTCTGTTGGCCATAGTATAGGTTGGATTCCAACTGGCGGAATTCAGTTCTCATTTTAGATTGAGCTCTAAAAATCAGGACATCTTTTTTTGGAGCCACCCCCCCTGTACCTCCATGGCAGGTGTGTACAGTGGGAATATCTAATTGAAGGTTACTGGTGCAGGGCTCAGTCTGAGCTATTTCACTGGTGCAGGGCTCCGTTTTGAGATTTTTTATTGGTTTCTTTGTATTAGCTGTTTTGCTCTTGTTTACATCTTTTTCTCTTTATCTGCTGAGATACCAAGTTCAAACCTTGCATTATGGACTGTCAGTTCCCTTCCTTCCTGTCAGCTTGGTGGACGTTTTTTTTTGGCAGTGTAGCAACTGCCTCATGTACACTGACAACCCCTTACTCCTAAATCACTCAAGTACAATTTGTGAGAGATGCTCCTACACTACACTGGAATCACTGCTCTCTTGCGCCCAGAACAGCAACACTAAACAGATTGTCAGCTCGCACACCACAACTCATATTCATGATATGCATCCAATACATAAACCTTCATATACAGAGATACTCTCCAGAAACCTGCCTTAACAACAAAGACCTCCAAAACACAAACATGCTACACATAACACAATACCCAAATCACCCAAATACACATTAAAACACTAGCACCTATGTCTCACCAAAAAAGCCCTTAAGACAATGCACGACTATTCCAAATGTTTTAGTTATAGGTGACTCTATAGTGAGACATACAGATGCCCCACTCACCATGTTGAACATGGAAAAGGTTACAGTCAGCTGCCTGTCTGGTGCAAGGATTCACCAGATCACACATGCACTCAGGTCTCTCAACAAGTACTTCTATGACTCCTTCAGAGTTCATGCTGGTCTGAACGATTTGAGATGTACCTCTCTGAACTATATGAAGAGAAACATGATTGAGCTCTCCGAATATTTGTTCCAGGCAGGTATGTCCCTAACTTTGAGTGGCATTTTACCCTCACCTAGAATGATACAATATAAACAGAAAATGATTGACTTCAATATCTGGCTTAGTTTCTGGTGTCATTCTATGGGGATCTAGTTCCTGTCAGCCTGGGATGACATGGTGGCTAGACCATGCTACTTTGCCAGAGATGGTCTTCACCTGGCACCTCTAGACTTCTGGTTGCCAGCTAAGGCACTTACCTCCCCATAATGCCTTTTTTAGGCAAGGTCACAACAACAAAATTCTTGATGTGAAAATATTAAACACAAAGAAACTAAGGGCCATGCTGCTAAATGCCAGGAGTTTAACTCAGAAAGTGCACTATCTGGAGGCATTCCTCTCCCTGGAAGACATTGATGTCTGCGCAGTCACAGAAACCTGTCTCAAGGCTATAGAAAGTACACCAGGCTTACCAGGCTACAAAGCCTTCCACACTTTCAGACCACAAATTGAAGGTGTGAGAACCAAAGGAGGTGGAGTATCTATTTTCGTTAAGGATAATTACACCTCTAGATTGGTTAGACAAGAAAACTCTATAGAGCTACTCCATATAAATCCCTTTCCTATGGGTACCAATAACAGTTATTTGCAAAAACGTGTCACCTGTTAATATGCATGACAAAATAGCTGTAAAGATTATTTGATCCTGTGTACACATGTTGCGTTGGAGAATATGGCAATGGTGTCAACTTGCATACGTATAAATTCACTGTATATATATCTTATATGCAATAACTGTAATCTATGCATTCATCCCATAATATATCTTCTGTACTTGCTAACTGTTATCTCAATTCAGCATTTTATTATCACATATATTACATTTTAACTCCCCTTTGTTATTCTGCAGCTTTATATCCCTATCACGGCCTTTGTTAGCATGTGCATTTTTATAACTCCAGTATTTATCACTGATATTATTTATCATTAAATCAATATTTCAGGATTTATGTTAGAAATAATTCTTTGACACTTCACCACATCTGCCTGCTGTAAATGAGAATACTTTACCCATTCAACTTAATTCTCCTTACACTCCATATATCCAGAAAACTCAGTACCTTCATCCACTCCCTTAATTCGTTCCGGTCTTCATCATCCATCATCCTGAAGGTGTCACCAATGTGGCAGGCCATGCTGCCTTCTGACCCCCAGGATGTAGAAGTCAGTGTCGCCTGCTTAGACCCATCCTCATCAGTCTGCCTCCCTCAATGCATGTGCCACCGATCAAACATGGGTCTCTTCGAATGTAGTCAGTGCTACATCTCTCTAAGCTGCAGTGTATTAGTTACCCATACCACAGTCTTATACAGCTCTCAGTTACTAGAGTTATATTCCATGTCACTTTCAACCCACTTCAACACCTACTTCACTCATTAGCCCATAGGAGCATTCTACCTGGACTCCTTGCTCTGATATTTGTCTTTCTGCATGCCTTCATCTGCCATTTCTTTCTTTTCCCTTCTATTCATTCTTCATTTCATCCACAAAACCATTAAGAATGTCATTGCCTCCCCAAGTTTCCTCAGCTGCTCATTGCCTCTAGGGGGAGCTCTGTCTCTTATGCTCTTATGCTAAAAAAACTCCAGCTATATTCTGTGGCATATCATCTACTCAGAGGCGATCTCTGCTTAACATACAAGGCCATGTCAAACCCTAAGCTGTTGGACATGCTCCACTTAAAGAAATCCCAATCCCTCAGAGCCACATGCTGCAGGGATCTAAACCTTGTCATCACAATGAACAAAACATGCTGGAGGGATAGGTTCCTGACCCAGAGACTCCCCATACTCTGGAATAGACTGCCCATACATGTCAAGCAGGGCGCCTCCTTGACCCTCTTCAAGAGGAACCTTGATGATTGGATGGGAGATAGGAAATTCACCCTGGGGATCACGTCAGTCACCCTGCTAGACAGGGGTGCAGGGAAGTAAATATCGTGGGAAGAAATATCCGGGGAATTGTTTGGCTAGGCTTGTATAGGCCCTAGGGCCGATAGCCTAGTAACAACCTATGAACCTGGTCCACAGGCTCTGTCTCTATTTTTCTCCTTTACCTCTTATTACTCACTAGAGTGGGATGTTTTGCTCCACTGGGCACCAATCCATTAATTCCTAGTAATGTCCTGTGCATGTCATCTGCTCCAGTTATAACACCATCTTGAAAGTCTTTTTGACTGTTTCCTCCACCAACCCCTGGGCCCATACCACAGACCTCTTTGCTTCTTGATGGCTGTTGACTAGGTCCTCTAACTAGTAAATCATTTCACTTCTATTATTACAACATCTTCCAGCTTTAGGTGCTATTGACTCCATTCTCCACTAATTCATTGCTCTCATCACACTACAGTATAAGCCTATTGACTCCTCCAACAGATATGCTCAATATTCTTTGCCATTTCAAACTACCAGCAAAGTCTCTGGTTATAACAGTCTCATAGAAGTCCCTTCCCTTCAAAAATGTCACACAACTGGGGCCATCCTAATTCATTTTGACTAATCCTTCAAGACATTTCCTCTATCTTGTACCACTACAGAGGCCTTCCACACAGTTTCTCACCACAGCAACCTCTCCTTGCATTGATAGGTGTACAGTCTGACAATAAAATTCTTTGGCTTACCAGTATTTGTCATTCACTGAATCCTGTAGGTACTGTCTGCCTGACAATCTAGATATGGTCATTCAGCTTCTATTTATCAGAGCAAATGCCCTGTAAAGTGATATTGATCTTGGTCTTGTACCCCTTTTTCTTCAACCAACTAGTTGAATAATTTTTCAGTGGCTCCTATTTTCCAACTCGTCACACTTGGTATCTAACACTTCAGACCTTTTCTTCAGCAGCTTCACTTCATTTTCTACATGGTTAGTTATTTGTTTGAGTCAGCTTATTCTACCATTCATTATTGCATTTGCTTTCCATAACGGTACTGTTTCAGATATTCAGCTCTGATCACAAGACTCCAATCTCTGTGGTCAGATCTTCCAGATGGGAAAGAATGTGCTCAGGTTTTAATTTCCTACTAACTAGTGGTGGCCCCAAAACCACTCAGTACTCTTCTCAGCCATTTCATCTGCAGTTGCAGTTTACTTACCTATAGGCCTTGCCTGATAACTTGTCTGTCAGGATAGCTTATGGACAGAAATGAAGATGAGTTTCCAAACTAAGCTGCCATCTTTCACACTGTCTCAAGAGTGCCACACCCCCAAAAAAGATACATTCATTGAGCAGTTAGCATTCTATAACATTTTTATGAAGCTGAGTAGGGCCTTAAACTGTATGTTAAAAATTGGCATGTTGTAGGCCTGGTTGATAATGTTTGTTATATGCTTTACATGAGTTTTGCATATAACTGATAGAGGCTACCATTTGGTTAATTTTATGTGCTCTACCTAGAAAACAGGAGATTAAAGATTGCATTAGGAAAATGCTGCCTGTATCATTGAAGGGCATCACAGTGGTGCAGCAGTTAGCATTGTCACCTCATGGCAAGAAGTTCTCTAGTTCAATTCTTGGCTGGGGTGCCTTCTGTTCAGAGTCTGCATGTCCTCCCTGCATTCATGTGGGTTTCCTCCAGGTGCTCTGGTTTTCTCCCACATTCCAAAGATGTAGCTGAAGTGTTTTTCCCCAGGCTTCCACTGAAAATGAGTTCTGCCCCAGTCGAACTTTCCAGGTAAACAAATGTTAAATAAATAAATAAGGTTTAATTAGTTTTAAAAGCCTCAAGCAAGTAACTCCAGGGTGAGTCGAAACTCATTTCCTCCTCTGAGCCTTACACCTCTGTTAAACTGCCAGATAAAGAGTCAGTACAGAATTAGCACTAACCCAAAGCAAACCTATATTAGTAATTTATTTTATTTTTCAAGATTCATATTGTAAATCATGTAAAGAAAATACTACAATCCTCTTGGCTATCTGTAACTGTAAATATTAGTCTAAGATCCTGTGTGTATGAAAAAAAGTTTAAATTAATGAAGTGTAAGGGTAACAATAAAAAACATTTTATAAGCTGCAACTTAAAAAAGATGAAGTTATTTAATTCACAGAACAATCAACATTATTTTACACCATTGATAACTGACATTCATATGGTCTGCTCTCTGCAGAAAGGCTCACTTTTGGCAACTAGATGTCTTGTATCTGTTAGGCTATCACAGCTTATAATGTCTACACCCTGTGATCTGCATATGTTGCTCAGGAAGTGAAAGATCCTCTAAGCCTGAGTCAACTGAGCTCCATTTACTGCCAATATGTTTGCAGCATCATAATCCTTATGTTCTTATGTGCAAAGTCTGATGGTTGTCTCATAATTTAAATTAGAAACAGCAGGGATTTAAATATTCTCAGGAGTGTCCCCTTATGCCTTGACTATAATCTTCTGCTCAGTCACTTGTGTGCACTACATTTTGCGGAAGCTTTACAAAGATTTATTAGTAACTACAGCTAATCATGCATTTTTGATACAGTAACACATAACATTATGTGTACGTTTCACGATTCTTTCTCGTCTACAAAATGCATTGCACACTTTTTCAGTGATAACCTATATTGTGGAAATTTAACAAAACGTAATGCATTATACTATTTCAGAGACTGTTGTGTATTATGCAGAAGAATGACACTGTACTATCAGTTTTCTGGGGTCTTAAATGAGTTTCTAATATAATTTAATGTTGCAAACTGCATCTTAAATTACACAAATACTTGCATTTTATTTATATATAATCAACTTGTCTGCAAGCATGCTATCACTTCATTCCAAATATACCAACAAAAAGTGATTGATTCTTATGTACATAATATGACGCAGACTCAGATAACACACAATAACAATATTATATAACTCTACAAGCTATTTAATATTTGTACTTCATTTGTGTGGCAAGTGACTATTTGCTTTTTATTTTATTGCATTAGCATTGTGGTTTCAAGTGTACAGCTTAAAACAAGTTTTACAATTCTTGCAGTCTGTAAGGTATGTTTAGTATCTGTGGAGTTCGCTTTACTTTATCACTAAATTTCTTGACTTCACTGAGACCTGTATGACAAATCATATGTACATATTATAAAACTACAAGTATTACATTTGGCATATTTGCGAAGTACCAATGGTTGTGAATGTAACATGTTTAATTCGGATATTGGAATATGAGCAAAATTTTCAATGCACGATAAAATTATGGACACATTTCAATACTAATATTGTACATAATAGAGTTGTTTTAATGTCACTAATGACAACTTTGGGGCAATACATACAGCTATATTCCAATTTCCTTAACATAGTGTTAATTTTGATGGATGTAATAATCACATTAAATGTACTGGTGAAGAATACAGAATGTGCTTAATAACTGCAGGATAAAATGAATCAGACAATCAATGAGATCAAAGAAAAATGGTATTTTAGAGTCATAAATATTTGAAATTCACAAAAAAAAAAAAAAAAAAAACACTCAGAGCTATCCTGTTTGTTTCTTAGGGCCCGATTCCAAAAGACTTTGTCTCAGTGTACATGACCACTTACCCTGAGAGCAGGTCTTTTGGAATCTGGTCCCCAGTGTAAGCCTGTTTATAAATAAGCCATCCTCCAAACTAAGTCACTAACACTGACTGCAAATCTTTCAGAATCACGGCAGACTTAACACCGAGGGCAACTCTTTTGGAGTCTGACCCTAAATCTTAGTTAAAACCAATGTGTATTTTTTAAGTACCAAAACATATCCTAAATGTAGTAGTATTAGATATAACACCAGGTAAAGGTATGTCAGACTGATGCAACAACTGTTCGAACATGCATGCAGACTTTGCAATCTATATAAGCCATTCCAGCTCACTACTTATGTCCACAGTCTAGATGTGATCTTATTCTATTTTTGCCATGCAGGTTTATAGTTACAACAATATAATTCTGTGAAACACGAACACAAACTTGGAAACACAAGTGTTTCAAAGTTAATTGATTTTAAACACGTCTAATTAAGCTTAATGAGCAGTGTTTTATAAGCATGTCATTTTAGCTGATGTTTATCTGAAGAAGTTTAGCCAACATGTTAAACGAAAAGTGCTTAATCTTATTCAGGTTTCAGTACTTTAGTCTTCTACAATAAAATGGATTTCTGGTCAGTTAAGAAGACTTTTATGTTTCCAACATAATTCTTTTAGTTTTCATCTCTAAGTAATGCATCTTCCTGTGTGTCTGCAGTCATAATGCATGTATTTGATATATATGAAAAAGTAAATGAATAGTAGCTTATACTCAGAAAAAACATGATCACTTTGCAAGGAAAATGTATATGTTCACATACCACACATTGCTGTAACACCCCTTCACAATGACAGTAATAGAGTCAGTATTCCTGAGAAAAATCATGTGATTTTAAGGACTTCTAAATTACACTCAGTCATGTAGTTCCATATAAATTATATTTTGAATTTATTCTAATCCTTGTGTTTTTATCCACCACATGCTCTTTTGGAATGTAGTCTAACAGCAGCAGAAAAGAAAGTGATGTTCACCAGAGCAAAACTATGGAGCCAACTTTTACTTTCATCAATGCTGGAATCTGACAGAACCTGGAGGAAGGAAAATATTTGATTTTAAAAATACAGAACATTCCTACTTTCTGCTTCTTGTAACCCTAGAGTAGAAAGACCCCCCAAATACATTTTAACGAAAGATGGGTTTGGCAAAAATATATTCCCATTTTTCTGTTCTTTGCATTTACAATATTGACAATTAGAATGTTCTTTTAAGATCAAGTTTCATATCTAATTTATTTTTTCATCCAAGACATAAGTAAAGATTTCATTACAGTAATTATTTTGTGTATGCAGATTGGGGTTAAAGGTGATGGATTAATAGGGAAATATGAACGAGCAGCTAAACAGCCAAGTATAATACATACTACACACACACACACACACACACACACACACACACACACACACACACACACACACACACACACACACTTCTTTTGTTTATGCTCAGTAAATACAACATTTATTTTTTCTACGGACTGGTATGTTGCTTCAGACTTTAGAGGCGGGAGAAAAAAATACAAACTATGTGACTGAAGCATAAGAGAAACTGGAGCCATTTGATTTCTGTTTCTTTTTCCATCTAGTTTTGACCTGCACTTTCTATGAAAATTTCTCTTGTGCCTTTGTAATCATAAGCTGATAAACCAGCAATCTCCATTTTTTTATCTAATCAATAATTGTCACTGGAAACATTTATAAACTAAGGAGATGCATAACTATTCATGTTACATCACTATGGTATGCCCTGAATAAAAATTTGCCATGGGATCAGTTTATTTGACAGAAATACTATATGTCACTCTCCAGCTACCAAATCTAGGGTCAACTGCTACATTTATTGTATGACTCTAAGCCTGAATATCTTGTGCATTAAATGCTTCACAGTACGTCATACATGTTAGCCATTGTCCACAACATTGCAAAATAAGCTTTATACTAAATAGTTTTATTTTCATAGCTATTGATCTTCAGTTAGAATTGATTGCTCAGTATTCCTAGCCTGTTTATTTCTAAGTCTGTGAGAGGTGAATGATAATTAATTGTACAAGACAGTCTTTAAGATGGCTGGGTTTTCTTGACTCATGAATATTGTTAAGTATGTCCCATAACTACCAAGACTTTATTCGTAACTCCATGTAAGTCCTTTAGGAATCTGATAGTCACAACATGTATTTTAAACTATTTCTAGAGTTCAAGTACAGCACTCTGCTACCTTTTTTAAGTACCCCGAAGCTCTACACGAAATAATATCCGGCAAGTTTTAACACAAATGTTTAAGATAGATAAGTGGCAAAATTATATGTGTGTTGGATCCCTTTACCAAATGAAACATATCCTGTTACAAAACTGAGTGGCTGAAATGAATACATAGTGTGTAGACTCATTAATATCCTACTAGAGCAATTGGTCTGTCTGGGATAGTAGACTATGACTGTTTCACGCTCAAATACCACTCCTAACTCAAGACAGATTTTCTGTTCAAACGTCACAGGCTTCTGAAGTAAATATGTCAGGCAGCCTCTTACACATTCTTCTGTTGGAGAAAAGACCTCCAACTTCAGTTACCTCTACAGGTTTCTCTGTTGTGCAAGATAGGTTCATAGGTTCATATGTGTGTACTAGGCTAATGGCCCTGGAGCCTTTACAAGCCTAGCCCATAGATGTGCCCTGGCATTGTGCTGCCTGATGTTAGTTCCCAGTGCATCTATGAAGTAGAGCCACTGGAGTGATCCCCGAGGTGAACTTTCTATTACCCATCCACTCTGGAGCATGTGGTGTGGAGGGATTGGGATTTCTTTAGATGTGGCATTTCTAACAGAGCTGGGTCAGGCATGACTTTGCAAGTCAAGCAAAGATCACCTCTAAGTAGGCAATATGAGACAAAGAATAGCTGCAGTCTTTTGAGTCAGTCCATGTAGGACATGTGTTTAATGCCTAGGATCCTCTTCGTGAGGTACTTCTGTGGCCTGTCCAGCTGTTGCAGGTGTCTAGTGAGGTACATGCCAAATGGGGCATTATACTCTGATTGGTCTAATGAGGAAAGACTAGAGAGAGAGAGATGAAGACATATTTCGTCCTGGATGCAAAACCCTTGGTAATGAGATGTGCCACATAGAAGGACTTTCTGACCACAGTGGTAATGTGGTGGTCAAAGGAGAGGTTGCTGTCAACCTGCGACCCCAGACCTCTTATAATGCCTTCAGTGTTCAGTGGGCTCCCATCAATGTAGTAATTAGTGGGAATTGAGTTTTTACCAAAGGGGATGATGACACATTTTTGGCATTAAGTTTAAGGCCATGGTTTCAACACCAGTCATTGCTCTCAGTGAGGCCTTTCTGTAGGATGTCTGCATCACTTGGGGAGTTAATAGTGGCTCCCAGCTTGCGAACTTGGTCAGCCAGAGTCCTTTTGTGTTGGCCTGGACTTCTGAGAAGTAGATGCCAAACGGGAGTGTAATTAGTTAGGACTCTAAGCTCCCATCTCCTAGATATTTTTGAATATGGGAAATGCTTATTGTATGGTTGTTAGACCCAAACCTCCCATCTCCACTTTTGAAATCTATTAAGTGGTGGTTTTTAACCGGGAAATACACACATGACATGTAGTTTACAATTGCATTTCAGAGTTGCTACCAAGGATGTCTCTCATTCTGGTGTCTGAAATGCATCAAACAAGAATTTCATCTGAATGGCATATCTCCACCTTAGCTGCTATGACTGACAGGTTTTTAGCTAAACTCAACTTGATGATCATTTTAAAAAGTTCATTTTTCCTGCAACACTAGTGATAGATAGTTTTTTAATACGAAAGACAGGAATCGAACAAACAACGTAAAAACACGATCTCTGGAACCAAGCAGGACAAGTAAAATAACGTTCTTTATTTCAGGAATCACGTTTTCGCTCCCGCGATTGCAGAAGCTTCCTCAGCTAATACAAAATAATTAATTAACAGTTCCTTTTATATTTATTAAGTGATGATGTCATTTCCTTTTAATTTCAAACCACCAACTCACCGCAAAAGTAAAATAGGGTGGGTAAAGACATCATTACTTTCCAAAAGATGACACTTCATACTTTTACTAACAGTTCCATCATCCCACATTTATAATATTTTAGTAATATACAAATTTATTAATCAACAATTTCATTGTATAAATTAAAAAATGTATGTTTAAAATAAAATAAAACATCTAAAAATTTTTAAATTAGAATTTATTTATTTCATTTTCACCCTATGCTTATATATATATGATTCCCAATATATGGATCGTACTAAATATATTTTTATATATGCATCTAGGTATAAGATGTTCTTCCATTATCTCATATAACTTTTATATTTAAGAAACACTGAGATGTTACAGGATTCATTTAATCCTGGATAAGTGAAGGCATCTAATCGAATCTGCCACTCTAACTCCCTCATTTCAAGTAACAGGGATTGAGGTCCACCCCTTGCTCCAGTTAAAACCTGCTCGATGCCCATAAATTGGAAACTATGTCCAATATTTTGCATAATGTGTTTGGACAAAGCATTGTCCATCTTTTTGTTATTTATCGCATAAAGGTGTTGGTATATACGATCACTTAGTTTGCGATCGGTCTTCCCGATATAAAAACAAGGGCAGCAGGTGCAGAAGGCAATATATATCACAGATTTTGTAGTGCAATTAATTCTTGAATTAATGGTATATTTTTTATCTCTGATTGTAAATGAGCTACCAACTTTCAAGCAATTGCATCTACTACAGAACCCGCACATAGCTGTGCCGGGTTGTCTGTTAGAAAATGCACATGGTCCTGGTCTCTGTAATAGTTCTTTTAAATTTCTACCCCTTTTGAACACTACAGACGGTTGAGGTCCCAATTTTTGAAGCAACCCAGCGTTATTAAAAATAAAATACCAATTTTTCTTTATGATATTCCATACATCACCAATATGTTTATTAAATGTTAAAACAAGGCTTGTCCTGAAGTGGTTTTGACTACAAATTGTTGTACCAGTACTGTTTTGTTCTGGTCCGTTTTCTAAGGGTAGGTCTATAGATTCACTAACTTCAATATTTAGGGTTTGATGTTTACACCTTAACAAAGGTTGATAAAATCCTGTATTCCTTTTCATAGAAACCTCATAAATTAATTCCTCTATTAAATGTTTTGGGTACCCTCTGTTAATGAATAGTTCTTTTAGGAAAGAACACTGACCTGAATGTTTCAATAGTACTGCACATGCGTACGGCCCTAACTAGTTGTCCTTTGACAATAGATCTTTTTTGTTTAGCCGGATGATTGCTAGTGTAGTGCAAAAAAGCATTGCAGTAAGTTGACTTCCTGTATATAGAAGTCAAGAAACAACCATTTTCCACATCCTTTGTTAATTCAACATCCAAGTAATCAATAACATTACTGGAAAACTTATAAGTGAATTTTAAAAATGTGCTAGAGTTGTTCATTGATTCAACTAGTTCAACTGCTTCACTTTCACTACCCTTAATTAGAATGAACACGTCATCTAAAACCGTGTAGTACTTAACTTTTTTAAATAAGGGATTATTTTTCAAAATGACCTTTTCCCAATAAGCAACTACTAGGTTCGCCACGCTCCCACCACATGGCGACCCCATAGCTATACCTTTTTTCTGCAGGTAGTATTGGTTATTAAACAGGAAAAGTTGGATGTTAAAACAATATCCAAAAGTTGTGAAACCAACGAGATCTCATTTTTTGTGGCTCCCAGGCCTTCCAACATCAATTCACTCCATTCAATTGCTTCCTGGTGTGGAATCGATGTATAAAGATCAATTACATCTATAGTCAAAAAATTTAATACAGATTCAAAAGTAATGTTATTAATTGACTCTAAGAAGGTCCAGGAATCCTTACAAATCTCAGATATTTGTTTTAAGTATTTTGAAATAATGCCGTCAATTACTCTAGCACATGGGTGGGTGATGCTACACCTACCATCAATTAATGCCCGCATGGGTGGGTTCAAGATGTTTTTGTGTAGTTTTGGGCACCCAAACATGACAGGTACTTTAGGTGATACAATATTGATAAAGTTAAGAATATCAGTATCTATTAACCCATCAATAAGTAAGTCTCGAAAATAACCTCTGATTCTTTTATAAGCCCCCATCATTTCACTGTAGGAGGCTTTTATGTATGCGTCAGAGTCTAAAATTAATAGCATTCTGTCAACATATTCAGAGTTATCAAAAATGGCTACCCCACCCCCCTTATCAGGTTTCATCACCCTTACTGATAATTCTCGAAGGTTGTTTAATGCTTTTGTTTGTTCGTATGATATATTGCTGTGAGAATCAAACCACTTTAATCCATGAAACAGATATCTAAAGTCTAGTTCACACACATTTTCAAATGTATTCAGATTAGGGTGTAGTGGGGGGTTAAATGTGCTAGGTAACTTAAAGAGTGATACCTCCCCAAGAGGCTCACTACCAAACAGTAACCTTAAATTTAACTTTCGGACATAACACTTTAAGTCCAAAATAGTTTTTGCTAAGTCCAACTTTTGATCAGGAACAAAGGAAAAGCCCTTTGCTAGCAGTTCCACTAGGTCTTGATCTACATTGCACATAGAATAATTATACACTTTAAAATCCCCTTCTTTATTCAGTAGGATAGTAGGTCTTTCTGGTACAGTTACTGATAGTTCTTCACCTTCAGAATTTTGAATATCATCTGTCAGTACAGAACCATAAGAAAGTGATGAAGTATTGGGGGAAATTAGTTGTTCTTGTGCCCTCGATTTTGGCCATTTTTGTTGTTGTTCTTTCCCCCTAAAAAAGGCTTTTGATACCTTTTATTAGTGTGGTTTCTTTGATTGTACTGTTGGGAAGCCTTTATCCTATTACTTCTCCTCGGCACCTGGTTGGAATTAGTACTACTCCCATTTCTGTCAGCAGTAGTATTGTCATTAAAGTCACTGTTTGGCTCATCCACTAAAGAGTTATCTAAGCCATCTGTCACATCATTAGGATTTCCTCCGTTTGTCAATAGACTTAAAAGATTCGGATAAGCCAATCCTTTACCATAAGCTTGTCTGTCTCTCACTAATTTTTTAGATTTAGTGAGTTTCAGTTTGACCATGAGCGAGTCAATACTTTTAAAAATGCGCTCGTAGTCGTATTTATAACTAATGAAGTCCATGTCATTTTTGATCGTATTATCAAGCTTTTCAGTATCGATCAGTAAACCACTAATATAGGTGTTGTAATATTTGACCATTAGTTCTAATAACTCTAGGCCTTGTCGGTCAAATAAAGATGTTAAATCACTCAAAAAGTTACAATCACTGAAAAGGTTAGTGGGTCTGAACGAATTTCTCAGGCCCTTCGGTATTATTTTTTCAGAGATACACTGTTGGAAGTAGGACACTTCCAACTGTAACTTTTTTATTTTCAACAACTTTTGGTCAAAAAGTTTTAAATTCTCACCTATATTGCTTGAAGAATTGCCTGTAGCCTGATCCAATGGTCGTGTACCCATGCCGTCTTGTGTAGCAAACCCAAAACAATCTACATTCTCAACCCATGTAGAGAAAGAAGGCAACCCGTTAGTTACCCGGTTATTGTTAGGAACTAATCTTTCCGGCGACTGCTGCCGTATTCCTGGTGTGTTATCAGGTGCTCGTTCACTGTTTAGTAATCCATTAAGTGACCGCAAGCCGGTTGTAGTAGTAGGAAAACTTTCTACTACATCTCTTCGTTGTAAAAAAGTCAAATCTGTTCCACCTGGTATTTGTGAAGTCGGTCCGTTAGGTACACTACGACCGTTTGCTGTTTGTTGGCCGGTACCTATTTGCTGGCCAGGTGGGATGGAACAGTTAGAACTGTTCAAAGTTACATTACTTTGTGTTGCGCCAACGATGTTGGACCATGAAAGTCCAATGTTTGCGCCTCCAGTTCCACTTTGAAGTGCCACATTTTTCTTCTCGATTGCGTCGAGCCGTTTGTCTAGTTGTTCAAGACGTTGGTGTAATAGTCCCAACAAGGAGGTAACATTCGGTAGTTCATCCTCCCTATTTGCTTCGCTGGAACCAAACAAATTCGGTGTCCTCGGGCTCCCAGAGGTTCCGGTTGACATACTGATGCGAAAGACAGAAATCGATCAAACAACGAAAACACAATCTCTGGAACCAAGCAGGACAAGTAAAATAACGTTCTTTATTTCAGGAATCACGGATTGCAGAAGCTTCCTCAGCTAATACAAAATAATTAATTAACAGTTCCTTTTATATTTATTAAGTGATGATGTCATTTCCTTTTAATTTCAAACCACCAACTCACCGCAAAAGTAAAATAGGGTGGGTAAAGACATCATTACTTTCCAAAAGATGACACTTCATACTTTTACTAACAGTTCCATCATCCCACATTTATAATATTTTAGTAATATACAAATTTATTAATCAACAATTTCATTGTATAAATTAAAAAATGTATGTTTAAAATAAAATAAAACATCTAAAAATTTTTTAATTAGAATTTATTTATTTCATTTTCACCCTATGCTTATATATATATGATTCCCAATATATGGATCGTACTAAATATATTTTTATATATGCATCTAGGTATAAGATGTTCTTCCATTATCTCATATAACTTTTATATTTAAGAAACACTGAGATGTTACAGGATTCATTTAATCCTGGATAAGTGAAGGCATCTAATCGAATCTGCCACTCTAACTCCCTCATTTCAAGTAACAGGGATTGAGGTCCACCCCTTGCTCCAGTTAAAACCTGCTCGATGCCCATAAATTGGAAACTATGTCCAATATTTTGCATAATGTGTTTGGACAAAGCATTGTCCATCTTTTTGTTATTTATCGCATAAAGGTGTTGGTATATACGATCACTTAGTTTGCGATCGGTCTTCCCGATATAAAAACAAGGGCAGCAGGTGCAGAAGGCAATATATATCACAGATTTTGTAGTGCAATTAATTCTTGAATTAATGGTATATTTTTTATCTCTGATTGTAAATGAGCTACCAACATTCAAGCAATTGCATCTACTACAGAACCCGCACATAGCTGTGCCGGGTTGTCTGTTAGAAAATGCACATGGTCCTGGTCTCTGTAATAGTTCTTTTAAATTTCTACCCCTTTTGAACACTACAGACGGTTGAGGTCCCAATTTTTGAAGCAACCCAGCGTTATTAAAAATAAAATACCAATTTTTCTTTATGATATTCCATACATCACCAATATGTTTATTAAATGTTAAAACAAGGCTTGTCCTGAAGTGGTTTTGACTACAAATTGTTGTACCAGTACTGTTTTGTTCTGGTCCGTTTTCTAAGGGTAGGTCTATAGATTCACTAACTTCAATATTTAGGGTTTGATGTTTACACCTTAACAAAGGTTGATAAAATCCTGTATTCCTTTTCATAGAAACGTCATAAATTAATTCCTCTATTAAATGTTTTGGGTACCCTCTGTTAATGAATAGTTCTTTTAGGAAAGAACACTCGGACCTGAAAGGTTCAATAGTACTGCACATGCGTACGGCCCTAACTAGTTGTCCTTTGACAATAGATCTTTTTTGTTTAGCCGGATGATTGCTAGTGTAGTGCAAAAAAGCATTGCAGTAAGTTGGCTTCCTGTATATAGAAGTCAAGAAACAACCATTTTCCACATCCTTTGTTAATTCAACATCCAAGTAATCAATAACATTACTGGAAAACTTATAAGTGAATTTTAAAAATGTGCTAGAGTTGTTCATTTGAAAATGTGTGTGAACTAGACTTTAGATATCTGTTTCATGGATTAAAGTGGTTTGATTCTCACAGCAATATATCATACGAACAAACAAAAGCATTAAACAACCTTCGAGAATTATCAGTAAGGGTGATGAAACCTGATAAGGGGGGTGGGGTAGCCATTTTTGATAACTCTGAATATGTTGACAGAATGCTATTAATTTTAGACTCTGACGCATACATAAAAGCCTCCTACAGTGAAATGATGGGGGCTTATAAAAGAATCAGAGGTTATTTTCGAGACTTACTTATTGATGGGTTAATAGATACTGATATTCTTAACTTTATCAATATTGTATCACCTAAAGTACCTGTCATGTTTGGGTGCCCAAAACTACACAAAACATCTTGAACCCACCCATGGCATAAATTGATGGTAGGTGTAGCATCACCCACCCATGTGCTAGAGTAATTGACGGCATTATTTCAAAATACTTAAAACAAATATCTGAGATTTGTAAGGATTCCTGGACCTTCTTAGAGTCAATTAATAACATTACTTTTGAATCTGTATTAAATTTTTTGACTATAGATGTAATTGATCTTTATACATCGATTCCACACCAGGAAGCAATTGAATGGAGTGAATTGATGTTGGAAGGCCTGGGAGCCACAAAAAATGAGATCTCGTTGGTTTCACAACTTTTGGATATTGTTTTAACATCCAACTTTTTCCTGTTTAATAACCAATACTACCTGCAGAAAAAAGGTATAGCTATGGGGTCGCCATGTGGTGGGAGCGTGGCGAACCTAGTAGTTGCTTATTGGGAAAAGGTCATTTTGAAAAATAATCCCTTATTTAAAAAAGTTAAGTACTACACACGGTTTTTAGATGACGTGTTCATTCTAATTAAGGGTAGTGAAAGTGAAGCAGTTGAACTAGTTGAATCAATGAACAACTCTAGCACATTTTTAAAATTCACTTATAAGTTTTCCAGTAATGTTATTGATTACTTGGATGTTGAATTAACAAAGGATGTGGAAAATGGTTGTTTCTTGACTTCTATATACAGGAAGCCAACTTACTGCAATGCTTTTTTGCACTACACTAGCAATCATCCGGCTAAACAAAAAAGATCTATTGTCAAAGGACAACTAGTTAGGGCTGTACGTATGTGCAGTACTATTGAAACATTCAGGTCCGAGTGTTCTTTCCTAAAAGAACTATTCATTAACAGAGAGTACCCAAAACATTTAATAGAGGAATTAATTTATGAGGTTCTATGAAAAGGAATACAGGATTTTATCAACCTTTGTTAAGGTGTAAACATCAAACCCTAAATATTGAAGTTAGTGAATCTATAGACCTACCCTTAGAAAACGGACCAGAACAAAACAGTACTGGTACAACAATTTGTAGTCAAAACCACTTCAGGACAAGCCTTGTTTTAACATTTAATAAACATATTGGTGATGTATGGAATATCATAAAGAAAAATTGGTATTTTATTTTTAATAACGCTGGGTTGCTTCAAAAATTGGGACCTCAACCGTCTGTAGTGTTCAAAAGGGGTAGAAATTTAAAAGAACTATTACAGAGACCAGGACCATGTGCATTTTCTAACAGACAACCCGGCACAGCTATGTGCGGTTCTGTAGTAGATGCAATTGCTTGAAAGTTGGTAGCTCATTTACAATCAGAGATAAAAAATATACCATTAATTCAAGAATTAATTGCACTACAAAATCTGTGATATATATTGCCTTCTGCACCTGCTGCCCTTGTTTTTATATCGGGAAGACCGATCGCAAACTAAGTGATCGATATACCAACACCTTTATGCGATAAATAACAAAAGATGGACAATGCTTTGTCCAAACACATTATGCAAAATATTGGACATAGTTTCCAATTTATGGGCATCGAGCAGGTTTTAACTGGAGCAAGGGGTGGACCTCAATCCCTGTTACTTGAAATGAGGGAGTTAGAGTGGCAGATTCGATTAGATGCCTTCACTTATCCAGGATTAAATGAATCCTGTAACATCTCAGTGTTTCTTAAATATAAAAGTTATATGAGATAATGGAAGAACATCTTATACCTAGATGCATATATAAAAATATATTTAGTACGATCCATATATTGGGAATCATATATATATAAGCATAGGGTGAAAATGAAATAAATAAATTCTAATTAAAAATTTTTAGATGTTTTATTTTATTTTAAACATACATTTTTTAATTTATACAATGAAATTGTTGATTAATAAATTTGTATATTACTAAAATATTATAAATGTGGGATGATGGAACTGTTAGTAAAAGTATGAAGTGTCATCTTTTGGAAAGTAATGATGTCTTTACCCACCCTATTTTACTTTTGCGGTGAGTTGGTGGTTTGAAATTAAAAGGAAATGACATCATCACTTAATAAATATAAAAGGAACTGTTAATTAATTATTTTGTATTAGCTGAGGAAGCTTCTGCAAGAGCTTAAAACGTGATTCCTGAAATAAAGAACGTTATTTTACTTGTCCTGCTTGGTTCCAGAGATTGTGTTTTTACGTTGTTTGTTCGATTCCTGTCTTTCGCATCAGTATGTCAACCGGAACCTCTGGGAGCCCGAGGACACCGAATTTGTTTGGTTCCAGCGAAGCAAATAGGGAGGATGAACTACCGAATGTTACCTCCTTGTTGGGACTATTACACCAACGTCTTGAACAACTAGACAAACGGCTCGACGCAATCGAGAAGAAAAATGTGGCACTTCAAAGTGGAACTGGAGGCGCAAACATTGGACTTTCATGGTCCAACATCGTTGGCGCAACACAAAGTAATGTAACTTTGAACAGTTCTAACTGTTCCATCCCACCTGGCCAGCAAATAGGTACCGGCCAACAAACAGCAAACGGTCGTAGTGTACCTAACGGACCGACTTCACAAATACCAGGTGGAACAGATTTGACTTTTTTACAACGAAGAGATGTAGTAGAAAGTTTTCCTACTACTACAACCGGCTTGCGGTCACTTAATGGATTACTAAACAGTGAACGAGCACCTGATAACACACCAGGAATACGGCAGCAGTCGCCGGAAAGATTAGTTCCTAACAATAACTGGGTAACTAACGGGTTGCCTTCTTTCTCTACATGGGTGGAGAATGTAGATTGTTTTGGGTTTGCTACACAAGACGGCATGGGTACACGACCATTGGATCAGGCTACAGGCAATTCTTCAAGCAATATAGGTGAGAATTTAAAACTTTTTGACCAAAAGTTGTTGAAAATAAAAAAGTTACAGTTGGAAGTGTCCTACTTCCAACAGTGTATCTCTGAAAAAATAATACCGAAGGGCCTGAGAAATTCGTTCAGACCCACTAACCTTTTCAGTGATTGTAACTTTTTGAGTGATTTAACATCTTTATTTGACCGACAAGGCCTAGAGTTATTAGAACTAATGGTCAAATATTACAACACCTATATTAGTGGTTTACTGATCGATACTGAAAAGCTTGATAATACGATCAAAAATGACATGGACTTCATTAGTTATAAATACGACTACGAGCGCATTTTTAAAAGTATTGACTCGCTCATGGTCAAACTGAAACTCACTAAATCTAAAAAATTAGTGAGAGACAGACAAGCTTATGGTAAAGGATTGGCTTATCCGAATCTTTTAAGTCTATTGACAAACGGAGGAAATCCTAATGATGTGACAGATGGCTTAGATAACTCTTTAGTGGATGAGCCAAACAGTGACTTTAATGACAATACTACTGCTGACAGAAATGGGAGTAGTACTAATTCCAACCAGGTGCCGAGGAGAAGTAATAGGATAAAGGCTTCCCAACAGTACAATCAAAGAAACCACACTAATAAAAGGTATCAAAAGCCTTTTTTAGGGGGAAAGAACAACAACAAAAATGGCCAAAATCGAGGGCACAAGAACAACTAATTTCCCCCAATACTTCATCACTTTCTTATGGTTCTGTACTGACAGATGATATTCAAAATTCTGAAGGTGAAGAACTATCAGTAACTGTACCAGAAAGACCTACTATCCTACTGAATAAAGAAGGGGATTTTAAAGTGTATAATTATTCTATGTGCAATGTAGATCAAGACCTAGTGGAACTGCTAGCAAAGGGCTTTTCCTTTGTTCCTGATCAAAAGTTGGACTTAGCAAAAACTATTTTGGACTTAAAGTGTTATGTCCGAAAGTTAAATTTAAGGTTACTGTTTGGTAGTGAGCCTCTTGGGGAGATATCACTCTTTAAGTTACCTAGCACATTTAACCCCCCACTACACCCTAATCTGAATACATTTGAAAATGTGTGTGAACTAGACTTTAGATATCTGTTTCATGGATTAAAGTGGTTTGATTCTCACAGCAATATATCATACGAACAAACAAAAGCATTAAACAACCTTCGAGAATTATCAGTAAGGGTGATGAAACCTGATAAGGGGGGTGGGGTAGCCATTTTTGATAACTCTGAATATGTTGACAGAATGCTATTAATTTTAGACTCTGACGATACATAAAAGCCTCCTACAGTGAAATGATGGGGGCTTATAAAAGAATCAGAGGTTATTTTCGAGACTTACTTATTGATGGGTTAATAGATACTGATATTCTTAACTTTATCAATATTGTATCACCTAAAGTACCTGTCATGTTTGGGTGCCCAAAACTACACAAAAACATCTTGAACCCACCCATGGGCATTAATTGATGGTAGGTGTAGCATCACCCACCCATGTGCTAGAGTAATTGACGGCATTATTTCAAAATACTTAAAACAAATATCTGAGATTTGTAAGGATTCCTGGACCTTCTTAGAGTCAATTAATAACATTACTTTTGAATCTGTATTAAATTTTTTGACTATAGATGTAATTGATCTTTATACATCGATTCCACACCAGGAAGCAATTGAATGGAGTGAATTGATGTTGGAAGGCCTGGGAGCCACAAAAAATGAGATCTCGTTGGTTTCACAACTTTTGGATATTGTTTTAACATCCAACTTTTTCCTGTTTAATAACCAATACTACCTGCAGAAAAAAGGTATAGCTATGGGGTCGCCATGTGGTGGGAGCGTGGCGAACCTAGTAGTTGCTTATTGGGAAAAGGTCATTTTGAAAAATAATCCCTTATTTAAAAAAGTTAAGTACTACACACGGTTTTTAGATGACGTGTTCATTCTAATTAAGGGTAGTGAAAGTGAAGCAGTTGAACTAGTTGAATCAATGAACAACTCTAGCACATTTTTAAAATTCACTTATAAGTTTTCCAGTAATGTTATTGATTACTTGGATGTTGAATTAACAAAGGATGTGGAAAATGGTTGTTTCTTGACTTCTATATACAGGAAGTCAACTTACTGCAATGCTTTTTTGCACTACACTAGCAATCATCCGGCTAAACAAAAAAGATCTATTGTCAAAGGACAACTAGTTAAGGCCGTACGCATGTGCAGTGCTATTGAAACATTCAGGTCCGAGTGTTCTTTCCTAAAAGAACTATTCATTAACAGAGGGTACCCAAAACATTTAATAGAGGAATTAATTTATGAGGTTTCTATGAAAAGGAATACAGGATTTTATCAACCTTTGTTAAGGTGTAAACATCAAACCCTAAATATTGAAGTTAGTGAATCTATAGACCTACCCTTAGAAAACGGACCAGAACAAAACAGTACTGGTACAACAATTTGTAGTCAAAACCACTTCAGGACAAGCCTTGTTTTAACATTTAATAAACATATTGGTGATGTATGGAATATCATAAAGAAAAATTGGTATTTTATTTTTAATAACGCTGGGTTGCTTCAAAATTGGGACCTCAACCGTCTGTAGTGTTCAAAAGGGGTAGAAATTTAAAAGAACTATTACAGAGACCAGGACCATGTGCATTTTCTAACAGACAACCCGGCACAGCTATGTGCGGGTTCTGTAGTAGATGCAATTGCTTGAAAGTTGGTAGCTCATTTACAATCAGAGATAAAAAATATACCATTAATTCAAGAATTAATTGCACTACAAAATCTGTGATATATATTGCCTTCTGCACCTGCTGCCCTTGTTTTTATATCGGGAAGACCGATCGCAAACTAAGTGATCGTATATACCAACACCTTTATGCGATAAATAACAAAAAGATGGACAATGCTTTGTCCAAACACATTATGCAAAATATTGGACATAGTTTCCAATTTATGGGCATCGAGCAGGTTTTAACTGGAGCAAGGGTGGACCTCAATCCCTATTACTTGAAATGAGGGAGTTAGAGTGGCAGATTCGATTAGATGCCTTCACTTATCCAGGATTAAATGAATCCTGTAACATCTCAGTGTTTCTTAAATATAAAAGTTATATGAGATAATGGAAGAACATCTTATACCTAGATGCATATATAAAAATATATTTAGTACGATCCATATATTGGGAATCATATATATAAGCATAGGGTGAAAATGAAATAAATAAATTCTAATTTAAAAATTTTTAGATGTTTTATTTTATTTTAAACATACATTTTTTAATTTATACAATGAAATTGTTGATTAATAAATTTGTATATTACTAAAATATTATAAATGTGGGATGATGGAACTGTTAGTAAAAGTATGAAGTGTCATCTTTTGGAAAGTAATGATGTCTTTACCCACCCTATTTTACTTTTGCGGTGAGTTGGTGGTTTGAAATTAAAAGGAAATGACATCATCACTTAATAAATATAAAAGGAACTGTTAATTAATTATTTTGTATTAGCTGAGGAAGCTTCTGCAATCGCGGGAGCGAAAACGTGATTCCTGAAATAAAGAACGTTATTTTACTTGTCCTGCTTGGTTCCAGAGATCGTGTTTTTACATAGTTTTTTAATACATTATATTGCATAAACAAACATCCTTGTTTACTTATTCATACATACAAAAAAGTGATAATGCATAACCTACAAGAATTCATCTGACTATGGACATTACATTTGCTTCTGTGCAGGAGTAATAGTCAAGCATTCTTTCAATACTCAAGCTTTGTTTAATGTTAATGTCATCTACTGAAAGTATAGATAGCACGGTCAGCTTTTCAGTATTAGGAATCCATGTAGTGTTAATAAAGATGTAGTCACAGCATAATTTATTGTATCATCATAGGTATAACAGGAGTAGAAAAGCTAAACCTCTCCCCTTAAGAAATGAAACATTTTGGGATTGCCAAATTTAATGAACAAATATTGCAGCAAACATTTTTATTTGAAATACTGATAAAGAGAATCTATGAAACATTTGCAGTTATGATCAGGTGTTTTTTTTTTTTTTTGAAGGTTAGGAGAGGTTGTCCCTTTCTCATGTTCAGTTGCAGGTTATTCCAGAAGGCAGGTGCAATGTTAAAGAATGTTTTTTCTCCAGGTGCAGATTTGAAATTGGGAGGGCGGTGTCTTAAAGTGAGATTACTTCTTCATTAGTGGGTCTAACAGGCTATCTGGAGAACTTGACTTTAAATTGAAACAAAGTAGTGGACAGTTATGTGGAATAACTGGTTTGAATAGAAAGATGGACAAGAGGAAGGGGACTCAGTCTGTTACTGGAAGGCAATTAGCCTTTACATGTAGATAGTGGTGAGTTTCGAGATCTGAAAGTTATAAAACTGTAGATACTATTGACTAATGATAGTGATTTGTTGTAGTGTTGTATTAATGGATGTGTTTATGATAATAACAAGCAGGCCATACACTAGTGTTGGGATTAATACATTTTTGACAATGACTCTGGTGATAACAGCTTGGCTGTTTTGTAGCAGAGTATCAATTATGTGAGAACTTTATTGGTTATAAGTTCAGTATATTGATGAAATGATAGTGTTTGGCATTTGTTTGTGGCACTTGTAAAGTAGAATTACCTAGTATATCAATTATAGTGATTTTGGTAAAACCGTTGAAATGTTTTTAGAACCAAAAATCATGTAAGCATGTTTCTTGAGATGATAATAAGCTGATTTTCGGAAACCCTTTGCTGTGATATAGTAAAATTGCCTCATAGCTTACTTTGTAAGGGCATGATACATTTTTCTGAGATTAGAATGATCAAGTCATCTTTGTACATTGTTACACTGAGGAAGTGGAGATCCTGGGTCAAGTCATTTAGGAAACAAGAGAGAAGAAAAGAATCAGACTAATAACTGACTCCCAAGAGATATCTGATGTTAGAGTTCATGTAGCTGATATGTGCGAGGCATTGCTTACCTGAAAGGTTGGGTTATGTAGGTAGTTAGAGAAACAATGTAGTACACCTGAGATAAACGTTACTGCTTCTAATCCTTTTAATTAGAATATAGTAGTTAACAATATTGAAAGCACTGCTTATATCAATGAAACTGCCAAATGTAAAGAGACCACAACTCATGCTGGACTACATGGAAGTAGTACAATGGGACTGGTGATACTAAAGCCAGCTCTAAAACAATGCTTAGGATGTGTCAGTAGAGCACATCTATTAACATGGTCAATTAATTGCTGGTAGTTTAGTTTCTACATGATTGTTTTGTGTGCATTGGTTTCACTTCGAGCTGTAGTTAGGGGTACACTGGGTTATGACATTTGTGTAGAAGTATTATATGAGTACACTTGAGTCAAATAGGTTGCAGTCCGGTGAACATAGAAGTTACAAATGTGAGACAGTGGTATTACTATTTATGGAGCGCAAGGGACTTCCATTTTAATAAAGGCAAGATGCAATTTACTATTTTTATAGGCAGCGTTGATGCTTTTATGCAATTCAGTTTCTTGACACAAGCTGCACTTCCTGATATAGAGTAACTCCACCTCTTTTACAGCAGCCCTGTCACTTTACAAACCACAGCCACAATCATACAGGTTAAACAGTCCAGTTAGAGATCCAAATGGAGAGATGATAAGTCAGCAAGCAAAGGAGAGTAGTATTGCTTTAACTAAATTCATCCTCAAGTCTTGGTGAGTACCTCATGAAGTAGACCTTGTATTTCATAAAAGCTCACCAATATGACACTGATATATAGACTGTATTTTATACAGCATAGAAATAGTTTAAAAAAATAAAAGAGATAGCTGGGTGCACAAGACCCAGTTAAAAAAAGTGCCCAGTCCTGGTAGGAGCACTCATGCCAGGACTGGAGAAAATGGCAGTGCAGAATCCTCAAGACAAAGAAACATTCCTAAAATGGGGCTAGGCCAGGGGGAGGATGGCCCTCCTGTTGTAGAAGGAAGTAGCAGTCCATAAAATTTACAAAAACTGATAGGCCAAAAAAAAGAGCCATATAGATGAGAGCATGAAATATTGAGGATAAAAAATAAATTCTTTATTGTTACTATTATGCAAGAAGCCCGGAATTTCCAGATAGAAAATATACAAAAAGATTAAGAGAGAAATTAGAGGAAAGAAAAATACTTCCACAAGAAAAATTGTCAGAAGCTTCAAATAAAAATGTGCGTTCATTAATACAACAGATTTATGAAAAAAACATTATATAGACTAAGAGATCTTGGGCCATTTAGAAAAAGAAGCAACTAAGGAAGTGTGAAAATTTAAAGAACAAAATATAGAGAGGTTTGAAATGAATAAAAAAGAAATACGGACATGAGAAAGAAAGGGATATCTGATAGGGTGCAGCATGCATGCAAATGAGAAAGTCACATTAATCAACACAAAAAAGACAGCCCCAAAGATATTTAAGAGAAATACCGGCAAAGGCATCCAGATGTGGAAAAATTCACAATAGACAAAAAAATTAAGATCACAAAGAGGGAATGTAGAATATAAGATTAGTAAAGTAGAAGTTAAAAATAGAAGATGAAGTTATGAAATATTTGTGAAGTGAAGTATTTAGTGCAGAAAGTCTAACACAGGTTACATCATCGCATGACAGAACAATGAGCCCCCAAAGTAAGAAGAAACAAGAGGAACAGGAAATATCTGAAGAAGAACTATGGACATGGAAATGAAAAGGAGATTTAATATGGTGCAATATTTATGCAAAGGAGAAAGCAAAAGTAATCAATACAAAAGAGAAGCACTAAAGATATTTGAAGAGTAATATAAACAAACGCATCCAGGCATGGAACATTTTGTAATGCAAAAAACAAGAAAACAAAGATGAAAAGTAAAAGATTAGTAAAGGAGAAGTTAAAAAATAGAAATTGAGGTTATGGATTACCTGCAAAGTGAAGATTTTAGTGTAGAAAATCTAACTTGGGGAACATCACGGCAGGATAGAGCAATGGATCCCCAAATTAAGGTGAAACCAGTGGAGGGGGGAAACATCTGGTCAGTTGCCATATGAAGACACTTTAGAGCCTTTCAAAGGAAACCAGTAGAAACATTCAGTTGGAGTTGTACAACAACAGAAAGAAAAGGAAACTGTGGCAGCTCTGACACAGTCAGTGTTGTGGAGTGCTAGACAGTGAGCTCCCACATAAAAGAGCAACTGATTACACAGGATGAAACTGAAGAGAATGTGGCACAGGATGATGCTCTGAAACTTTCTATAAAATGCCAGCAGGAAATGAAGAACAAAAAATGTGTCCTCAGTTTAGAAGAAAGTGATATAAGAGAACAGTTGCTTGATTTAATAGAAATGGACAGACATACTAAGATCAATGAAAGAAATAGACTATAGAAAGTCAATAAAACCAAAAAAGGTAGAAGTATGATAAAACAAATGAACACAGTAATTGGGACTGTCCATAGAGATTCATGTGATATAACAGAAGCAAATGGGATATATTACTATGCAGGTAAATTAATAACAGATAAAGTCTTACCATAAAAACACAGGGTAGATGGGAAAGGAAGGGAAGAAATCAAATGACATCAGTGAAGTATCGAATAGAGAAAACTATAAAGCAATTAAGACAAGAAGTGTCACTGATAAAAGAATATAGAAGCAGTAACAGATCAACAACAATGCTCAGAAAGATAGAAGTGATAAAAGCAATGATTGTATCAGAATAGATCACGATCTATGATACAGTATTGCAAATAGTAAACTAAAAATATCAGCACATGCAGAAAAACTAGAAAAATACACAGATAAATATAAAGGAAAAATACAAAATAAGCGATTTGCTGATGACCCAAAAAAGTTTTCTAGAGAATTGGGAAACAAGACAAAAGAAATTGAAACACAACCAAAAAAAGAAGAAATATATTTTAGAGAAATATCTATGAAGATCCTGTTGAACATAACAAAGATGATAAATGGAAAGAAGTAAAAGAAAGAATAAAAAGTTCAAATATAAAGGATATGAAATGGGATGTAGTAATGACCAGAGAGATTTAAACAAGGTTAAAAAAAACTCCTAACTGGAAAAAAAAACTCAGGCCCAGATGCAGTACCTAACTTTTGGCTAAAAGTATTAACATCTTTACATGAAGATTTAGCCATGAATAGGGACTATTTATATGCACACCCTGACTAGACACTAGTCTGGTTAATGACAGGAAAACAATACCTCATACTTAAGAGTGAACCTGCATGCTGTCCTAAAAACTATAGACCAACAACTTGCCTTCTGACAACTTATAAACTATACACTGAAATTAACGCTGACAGAGTTTATAGTCATTTAGAAGAAAACTCAATCATGGCAAAAGAACAAAAGGGTAATAAAAGAAAGTCATATGGAGCAAAGGATCATTCATTGTTAAATAAAGTCACAATGGAGAACTGTAAAAAGGGGAAGAATGTAAGTATGCATGGATAGACTGTAAAAAAGCATTTGACAGTATCCCACATTCATGGTTAAAGGACTGCTTAAAAATGTATAAGATACACTCTTCACTGATCAATTACATTACAGTGACCATGGAACAGTGGCAAACCACTTTGCAGTTAAGTCACGATAAAGGACAAATTATTATTCCTGGGCTAAAAATTCAAATGGGGATATTCCAGGGTGACTTTCTGTCACCACTGCTATTTTGTCTTGCCCTTAACCCATTAAGTTGGCTACTTATCAAATTAGGTCATGGCTACAATTGGTTTGTATCTAAGTTTATTTAGTTGATATCTAAATCTTCTTTTTTGAAGTGTTCCATATAATGGACCCGAAATGCTTATAGGATGTCTCCTATATCTGATACTTTTTCCCTTTCTTTTCATGATATATACTACTTAGGTTATTTGTTTTAGATTGTATTTTAATTCTTGTAGATAAGTTATGTAGATATCTGGGGGAGGTGGCTGATGAGTTTATTTTAAATTTTTCCAAGGCTAGACAATTTTGTGTGTTAGAATTTCATTATATATTTTTTATTTAATTCCTCTATTTCTTGTTTGACTTCTGGACAATTCTGATTTTTTTTTTAGATTTTGCTGTCAAGAGTCTGGTTTGCAAGTCTAATGATTCAGATTCCCACTCTCTAACTTTGTTTTTGTACCAGCTAAGGGTCTTACCAAATAAATACACTTTTAATGAGTCCCAGACCATGACTCTACTCATTTCTGTTGCATTATTAATTTCAAGAAATAACTGTAGTTTTGACAACATCTAAGATCTGAAGTCTTTAATTTTCATGATATATGAAAAATTATATGGTGCTGCTCACTGTGATGGATTTGAAGTCTTCTTAAGACACTCAGTCTTGCTGGCTGGATTTTGCTAAAATTGAAGTCTGGTTATATTTGCATTCACAGTCGGTTGCATACAGAAACTTGCAGAATATACACTGATGAGAGAATATACTTTGCAGCATCAACTTAGAGCAGTAACAAATAACACACACTAACAATTCTCTCTTTTTTATTTTAAACCAGGGAAATAAATTCAGCATTATTTGATAATACTTTTTCATTATGACAATTAACAACAGTAACTTGACTAGCTTTTGCTAAACAGACTTTAATACATGTAAATAATATACAACCAAGCATTACAATAACAATAAAAGAAATTAAAAATACAGTGTTTTTTCCTGTCCACCCTGTAAATAGATTACTAAACCATTCACTCCAATCATCATTCCAGTTTTTTCTAGTATGTTGAGACACTTGTGCAATCACTTCTAAATGTGTTTTTACAGATTCTGTTTTGTCTGGAATAAATGTACAACATTGTTCTCCTATTAAAGTACATGCACCCCCTTGGGATGCTAATATGTAATCTAATGCCATTTTATTTTGCAAAAACATAGTTCGTATAGCTGTCATTTAGACAGTAATGTCAAGGACTGCATTGAAAGTGGCATTTTCCAATACCTCACCTAGTTTAGATAGTTTTCTCAGCTCCCAGATGGCTTTTGCAGCCCCGTACCAAGGGAAAATACCTGCTCCAGAGATTACATCATCTCCTAAATCCATATCTTTTAATTTAATATAATCAAGATTTTGATGATATATACGTGATGTATCTAAGGTATCTACTGGATTTCATGGACTTTCAATCACAGGTAACATATCCCTTTTCTTTTTTGCATTTCTAATGCTTCCTTTTGGTAACTCTTTTACATGATGCATTGCTGGTACCACTAATCCTATATAACAGGTGCCATCCCATCCCTTTGGTAACCATTTATAAGCATATTTACCACAGATGTAATATAACCCATCTGATAGAGAAACACTGCTATTTACCAGACTTCCATTTACTTGCCCCATAGTAGGAGTTTTATCATGTACAACTGTAAAGTTTTTATCTGTTTTACTTCGCCAACATGTAATATTGATTTTACACTCATTTTTATCATTTTGTGAAAAATGAAATACTGCTGTGTCACTTAATATTAACTGACCCTTAATTGGTATTAAAATAGGAAAACCATGAGAAAATACTCCACGTACTGGTATGTGGTTGTGAAAATTTATCATTTCAATTGTTTGAATACAATTGCTATTACCCACTAGAACAGTTCCATTTTGATGAAAACATGTGATCCCCTGCACTATTGTAGATAGCTGTACTCTTGCTTTACGTAATTGTACATTTATGACTTGATCTCCTGTTTCATTTATTAATACCCTCAACTACTAAGAGAATTTAGTGGAATAGGTATTAGAGGTATTACCCCTGTTATTTTTGGTATTAAACTACATACCCAACAATAAGAAACATTCATGCTTTTTGCATACCAACATTGCCTTGCCAAAAAAGTGTTAAAAGATGGTGACCAATCTTGTTCATTTTTCCACATTTCTTTACTCTCTCTCTCTTATGTAACTTTACAGTTTGATTAATAGGTTGTAGATATAATTTAATACTAAGCAGTACAATAATAGTTAGTATGATAGCTATTATCAATTTAAAAAAATCCTTTAAATAGAAATTCCATTGTTGAATCATTTTGCCTTTGGTCATCCGAAACTGGATTTCCAAAAGGATGCACTTTAAACCATGTCAATTTCATTATGGTTTTCTCTGTTGGAAACCTAAAAGAGGATACATTTAATCAGATTTACATTGCTCACTATTTTTGATCATTCTTAGTTGATCTTTATGTACCAACATTGTTCTGTTTTTCTTTTTTCCTTTGATTTTTGTACATTAATGGTCCAATTTGTTCCACTACTTCAAAAGGGCCTTGCCAATTGCTAGCCCATGGTCCTTCCGTTTGGAATGTTTTTTACCAATACTTTGGTTCCACAGGGAAGGTTTTCTTCAGCTGGTAATATTGGCACCTTTTTCCATAGATGGAATGCTTGCTCCCTTGCATTATAGTCACATATACTAGTAAGTTGTTTTAGCAATTCCTGATGTTTGCTGATTTCTAGCATGGGGCTACCATTAGGTAAATCTGGGACAAATGGTAATTGTATGGGCATTTTGTGGCCTGTCATTATTTCATACGGGGAAAAACCTGTTTTGCTGTTTGGTGTCACTTGAATACCCATTAAGATACCAGGCAGATGATGTACCCATGTATTGCCTTTTTCCAAGCATGCCTTTTCAGATGTTCTTTTAATGTCCGATTCATACGTTCTACAATGCCATTAGATTGTGGATGGTTTGGAACATGGAACCTTTGCTGTATGCCTAACAATTACACATTTGTTTAATGAGCT
This sequence comes from Protopterus annectens, assembly GCF_019279795.1. Lineage (NCBI taxonomy): Eukaryota > Metazoa > Chordata > Ceratodontiformes > Protopteridae > Protopterus > Protopterus annectens. The sequence continues at coordinate 1,800,933,291 of NC_056733.1, read as the reverse complement.
CACTAATAAACTGTGGGCCATTGTCTGACTCTATGCCCTGTGGCCATCCCCAATGACAGAAAATATTTTTCCATAAGCCTTCTGCTGTTGACTTTGCTGTCATGGTTTTGGTAGGAATTGCTTCTACCCATTTTGAAAAGACGTCCACTACTACTAGTAGATACCTGTAACCTCCCTTTGTTGTTGGTAATGGACCTGCATAATCTATTTGAACTGCATACCATGGCCTATCTGCTGGCTGTACTCAATGTAACTGAGGCCTTTTGCTTTTAGCATTCACCTGCAGACAGATTAAACATTCTTCTACAATCAGCTTGCAGACCTTTTTTAAATTTGGGTTCCAATACTTTTCTTTTACAACTGCCCATAACTTATCAGTTCCTATATAGCCCAGTATTTGGTGATTTAACTTGACCAACTGGCGTGCCAACTGAAATGGTACATATGGCAACTGTAACCCTTTGGAGGTGGTGTATGCATAGTACTCCTTTGGTGGTATACCTGCTAATCTGCATTGATTGGTTTCTTCTTTTAAGCCCTGTTGTTTTTGTATATTTATAAGGTCTTTTTCTATTGACTCTTCATCTCTTTTAAGACACTAACTTCTACACTGGCATACTCATATTCTGGAAGTTCTTTTCCATTTTGTGCTGCTTGTTTTGCCAAAGTATCAGCTAACACATTTAACCTGTAAGTTTTACTGGTTGGCTTTTGATGTGCTTTTACTTTTAAGATGCTATACTGTCCTTGTTGTTTTGACATTGTTATAACTTTATATATGTCTTTTAATACTTCAGCATGCCGTAATGGTTTACCTACACGATCCACAAATCCTCACCTTTCCCAGGTTTCCATATGCAATCTAAAAGAATTTACTACGTAAGCACTATCTGAAAAAATGTTAACAGGATTGTAATACTTTAGCACATACAGTACTGCCTCCAGTTCAGCTCTTTGAGCTGACATATGCCCTGGTAACTTGATTAGTTCAGGAGAACCCAGCTGTGGATTCCCCTGAAACTATGGCAAATCCTGTCCAGTATCTGCCTTGGTCCCAATATCATGCTCCATCCACAAAGATGGATGGCTTAAAGTGATCAAAATCAGATGCTAAAAATTGCACATCAGGTGACATTATCTTTTCTAAACAGTTATGCTGTTTTCCTTCATATCCCATGTGGTTTGACAAATAGTATTTGTCCCCTGTCTGTATAGTAACAGTTTTCATTCCAAAAAGTGCCATCCATTTTGCAAAGACTGCCTGACTAATACCATCTGTAATTTTATTCATTTCAAAACTGTCTATCAGAGCTTTTACTGCTTGATGTGGTGTTTGTACTATAATGCTTGAAAATACGGTCAGATATTCAGTTTGTTTAATACCCTAGTAAATGGCTAATAATTGCTGTATACATGGATGATAGCCCAGTTCCACTGAAGTCATCTTCCTGCTAAAGAAAGTGACTGGGCATAATGTTTTTTTCCATTCTGTTGTCGCTACCATGTGGCCATTCTTGTAGTAGTACCACAGACAGTGACTTTTTTTTTCCTGCTGCTGCTTGTAGCACAAACGGTAACCTTGGTGTGGGTGCTATTAATTCTGTAGCTTGTGCTAGTTTTACTTTTATTTGTGAAAATGCCTCCTCTTCATGATATCCCCACTTTAAAAAGGTGGAGTTCTTTTGTTCCTGTAACATTTTGTATAGGGGAGCAGCCACAGCTGCATAATCCTCTATAAATTCCCTATTGTAATTCATGATTCCCATGAATTTATGTAAGTCTGCTATAGTCAGTGGCTTTTCCATTTGTAAAATGCCTTGTACACGTATAGGGCAAGGAGACATTCCTGTTGGTTTTATAATAGTACCTAGAAACTTAACTTCTTGTGACATAAACTGAATATTTACACTTTTAATCTTAAACCCTGCTTGCTGTAGAGTATGAAAAACTCTCTTAAGAAGCTGTACATGCTCCTCTACTGTTTCTGACTGAATTAAAATATCATCAATGTAATGTATTACTGAATCATTCTTTTCCAAATGTTGTAGAATGGATCCTACTGTCTGATGAAAAATAACTGGACTATTTTGAAACCCTTGTGGTAACCTTGTCATAATATATTGCTGGTTTTTAAATGTAAAGGCAAATCTTGGCCAATCTTTTTTCCTAAGTGGTACTACAAAAAAGCCATTTGCTAAATGTATTACTGTAAACCACTTACTTTGTGGCTTAATATGTGCAGCCAACTCTGGGACCCCTGGAATCAAATGTGCTCTTGGAGTAGTATATTGATTAACCTTCCGTAAATCAATAACAAGATGATAGCTACCATCTTTTTTCTTAACTGGCCATTTTGGTGAATTTGTAGGACTGTTGCCCCTTTGTATAAGCCCTTCTTTTTCCCATTATGCAATACATTTTTCCATATGTTCTTCTGCTTTCCTAGGAATAGGATATTGTTTGTGAAAAGGTGGTATATCGTCCTGATCACTTCCTACCCCTACTGGACTTTCTAGTTTCCCACAATCACTGGGACCCTTGGACCACAGATTTGGGAATTGCTGTTGTAAATGCTTCCATACATCTTCACTGTCTGTATTTGCATAGCCTGTAGGTTTTTCAGATTTGTCAGATAGAGAGATTGCATAGCAACCTGTACTTTGCTCTTCCTCTCTTTGTTGTTTGTCTCCCATCCATAGAATTTCATTAGGTAAATCAATTACTATGCCCAAAGGCCCTAGAATGTCCATACCAATAATGGTATGTGAGCAAGATAGATGCATTAAAAATGCACCCTTCCATGTCTGTCCCTCTTGACTAAATTTTATGTCCACATGTTGACTACTCACTGCATAACATCCTGTGCCATTAAATGCTGAAATGCAAACCTTTTTTATAGGATTTGCTGGTAACTGTCTGTTTGTGACAGATACTGCTGCTCCTGTGTCTATTAAGGCATTTTTCCACAGAGATCCCTCTACCCAAATATCAATCAGTGGTCGTCCATCTCGTGCCTTTTTAATGGTAGTCAGTAGGGAGGGGGGCACATCCCTATTGTAAGGAAATCCACTCATCCTCTCCTTTATTATCAAATACAATCTGATACACCTCATGTTTTTGCTTGTCATCTTCCTCTGTGTCTGAATGATCTACATATTTAGGTTTTTCAATCTCTTTTATTAACTGTTGCCTAGCTATTCCTTCTGTCAGTTCTATCAAATGTTTTGGATTTACAGGTGAAACTGTTTGAAATTCTACAGGGCATACTTCCCCTTTTCTTGTATATTGATGGCTTTTATAACTGTCTTTACCAATAGTGTAAGGTTTTTGTACATAATCCTGCTTTTCTGACTTTTCTTGTAAATTTGTTTGCTCTCTTTTTGAAAACACCCCCTGTTCTTCCTTCTTTTTGTGCCAGGCTTTGTAATGATCACAATTTTGCTTAACATGTCCTATTTTTTTACAAAAGGAGCATGTTGGTGCCTTTTGCTCATTACCTGTGCTTGATCCTGGTACTACAGACATAGAGGCAGGAGCTGGTGGTACTGACGCAGCTCTTTCTGCTGGTGGTTGGTCACACCACCTTTGCCTTCCCCTGTTTTTTACCTCACCAATTACTTCAAATGGCTCACTATTATCTTCAAATGCAAAGATATGGTGTGAGTATAATGTCCCATCATCAGCCATAGTCCATCCCCTCATTAGTTTTTGTACCAAATCAGTGAGGGTATCAGAATTTTCTTCATAGATACATTTAATATCCCCTGGAACCCCTTTGACTTGTTCTAAGAAGCAATGTATTAACTGTTTTTGTATGTCTCTTTTTCCCATGTCTCTGTCTGTTTTTTGATATATGATTTGAAATGCAAGTCTAAAATGTTCACTTTGTTCCATTAATTTGTCTGTGATAGCAATTTTAAAATGATCTAATAATTTGGCTGTGAGAGGCTGTCCTTGTGTAAATGCCATTAAAATGACTGTCATACATCCTACTTTAGTGTTTAACTGATAATCATCTTGTTTTAATTGAATGAAAGTTTTAAAACATTTAGGAATGAAAATCCAGAAACATCTAAGTAATGCATCTGTCCATATATCAGATCCTGCTGTATATGCCACCCATTCTTCAAATGCAAGCATGTTATAAAATATGCCTTTTTAATCATTCCACTGTGGTAAGCCCTGTAATAATCTAGACTGTGTATATAAATCTGTAGTGGTTCCCCATCCCTGTTCTATAATTTGAACTGGTTTTGTGTTTTTTAACTCTTCCTTAAGCTGGGATCTCAAAATAGTATTTTGGAGGTTAGCCTCTGTTAATTCATCTAATTTTTCTACTTTTCCTTCAGACGCTGTTTAAGGTCTGTCATTTCTACCTGTAAGTGTTTAAGGGAGGTATGATAGCTGTTATTAGATTCCTCTGTTGACTGCAGGGCTCCTATGCACTTTTGACAGAGATCTTGGATGTCATTTCTGAACATTTTCAACACCCTTTGTTTTTCTGTTAAAATTTATTAAATTCTTCTATCAATGTATCATAAGCTTTGTTTCTGTCCTCATCTGTATGTGTAGCCGTGGCATCATTCCATGCTTTTACATCATTTTTAAAGGGAGTTACAAGATCTAAAGGGGATTCTGTCAATAAAAGATTTGATTGCTGTTGAAATTTAGAGATGAATGTACTGACAGGACATAACTGCTTTACATCTGGATATAACGAAAACTGTGAACCCTTAATTAATTCTTTATCATGAACAGATCAGTCTGCACAGCCTATTTTTTAGCAATATCATGCAATACTTTTTATGGCATAATACACACAATACAGTTTCTCTTGAATCACACAATAAACATTTACTATGGTATACTTCATTTTTTTGTTGCAAATACCAATCAAATGTTACAATCCACTTACATAATGCCTGTATGTCAACTTGCCCTAATAAGGTTTTACACTTACTAATGTGTTGTGTATACCAACATTGCAATTTACTCCATATTTTATCTGGTTGTTCTGCTACATTAAGAGTAAAACTTGGCTTACATTTGCTGGAATTCTGCCTGATAGCATCCATACTAAAAATGTGACACAGAAAAAAGTCTTACCAGTGAGCAAGAAAACAGGTGATCAGGATGTTGTTGCAGATGGCTGGAAATTTTTCAAAGTCACTCGAGAAGCTGATGATGCACAGCAGGCAGCAGACTGCTGTACAAAGTAGATATCCACCTTTTCTTGGAGAATGTATGGCACTCCGACTTTCCTGAACTTCATTCCGACTCCGGATTTAGACGTCTAAAAACACTTTACTACTGCAAGCTGCATAAACTGGAATACTTCTGTTTAGGATTTACACATACGTACAAATGTTAGTTACTGCAATTTGACTGAAGTGAACCTCTGCAGGGCTTACCACTCATTCTGTGTTCGAATGCAGGCTAGCTTGCCATTGAAAAATTATATGGTGCTGCGTACTGTCATGGATTTGAAGTCTTCTTAAGACACTTAGTCTTGCTGGCTGGATTCTGCTAAAATTGAAGTCTGGTTACATTTGCATTCACAGTCTGTTGCATACAGAAACTTGCAGAATATACACTGATGAGAGAATATACTTTGCAGCATCAACTTAGAGCAGTAACAAATAACTTTTTATAATAAACCACACGGACTAACGTTGCAGCTTAAAGTACTGTTCCACTTTACTTCTCATATAGTACAGATGATGTGAGAGATATAACATTTACCTCGGGACAAATGTGTCCCTACCAATACCCCTAACATAACTGGATTAATACAGATCTTTATATACAATTTTAGTTATGCACTTACATATACATTTCCTCTTGGTATTCTATTTTGGAGAATTGCTCATCCTGTAGAAACAGTACTGATTGTTGCAGATGCTGACGCAAACTGTTGACTTAATGATATTATTTTTCAGCTTTTCTGACAGTGTGAACATCCTGTTTTTTGTCTTTAGTATTCTATTTGTATCTCTGTATAAGAACATCTGTTCTTGTGCCAAATGCAGAAACATGTCCTGTTGTTTAAGGAAACATATTGTGTCCATTATTTTTATATGCATAAAAAATATGTTTTTTTAAGGAAACACATTGTCACAGTGTTCTTTAAAAGCAGATTTTGCATTTTTGCTCTTGCATACATCCTGTTTGTAAGGAAAAAATGTCCATTCAGCAAATTCCTTATTTTCCAAGCCACGGTCATTTAGTATGGATGCTAATCACATATTGCTAAACTCTATTTCTACATTTAAGCAAGCTTTATCTTATACCTTATTTATGTTGCATATTTGTAGCAAAGTTACTTTCAACCTTAGTATATTGTTGAGCACACTCTAACAATATATGATAGAATTCTAGTTGAGAGGATTAAAGGTTTAAACTCTATTTGGAGCTTCATTATCAGAGCGTCATGATCTGAGAAGGGTCATGGAACTATTGAGAAGTTGAGGATTTTTGTTTGTAAATCTTGAACTACAAATAATTTGTCTATTCTGGTTTGTGTTCCAAATCTATGGTCTTTATGGGAAAATAATACGGCTTTATCATCTTTTACTTTAAAAGTGTCTGTTAAATGAAATGAATCAATTCATCTTTTTAAGGATTTTGAAAAAGTTGCTATGAGAAAAGACGTCTTGGTAGGTTCAGAAGCTTCTAAGGTACAATTAAAGTCTCCTCCCAGTATAAGATTTCCTTTATAATTGTTGAAAATAAAATCTAGGTGCTTTTTAACCATTTCTGCTCCAGTTTCTGGGAACCAATATAGATTAGCTGAGGTCCATATTCTGTTATTACATTTAATTATAACAAATGCTTGTAGACCTTCTTTGTCTTCATATTTATAAATAACTTTTGGAGTGATTATGTTTTTCTTCCAGAGAATTGATACTCCTTTTGTCTCTGTTCTGTAGGAGTATTGAGCTAAGACTGTATAGTCCTTAGGGTTCCAAATAAAGCTATCATTAGTCTTAAAATCCATTTCCTGGATAAATACTACTTGTGCCTTATTTAGAGTTAAATATTTTAGTAAGTTTGATCTTTTATTTGCATTATTTAAGCCATTAGCATTTAATGATAAGAATGTTAAATCCATTTCAAGTTATTGTTGGAAGAAACATTTTGCTTCTTTTTTTTTTATTTTGATTATAGTAGTTATACCATATTCTCTGATAACACTGAATGTTATTTTTATGTGTGTAAACTTGGAAGGGTAATTTAATGTTCTTTCTTTTTAAATACAAATAGGTAAAATTCTGTTCAGGCTTTGAAAAAGTACTTCTTTAAAACATTAATTCTAAAGTATCAAATACAATTAAATATGAATTTCCCATTAAACATGGAATGAAAGTCATTCCTAATCCAATAGATAAAGATAGATCTATTGGATTATCACTCATACCGTTAACCAACAATATAAACTGAGCTCCATACGTTAAATTATTATATGGAGAATTTTCTTAAAACAGATATGAAATTCTATATTATTCTATTATTATCCTATAATATTTTATATATCAGGATGGAATGTTAGTAGTGTAAACAATTATTATATTGACTTAGAAAATATCCAATATTTAGTTACCCTTAAGAGATCCCAAACATGTCAGATATGTCATTTTGGATAAATTAAATGTAACAGAGGAACATACACTAAATAAGACAACAACAAATAGATTTTTACTAAAATAATTTGAGGAAAATGACTCTGTAGGAGACAATGAGTGATTACCAATGAAATATGAATTTACTGTAGGTGTACTCGTATTATTGTTCATGTGCTTGCCCACAATTTTTTGTGAACAGGCTGCTACTTTATCAGTCACAGTACCTTGATTGCCGTGATTGGCGACAACAGAACATGTTCTCTTGGGCACTGTCCTCTTAGGTATAGCTCCCAAACTGTGTACCTTGACACCTCCTCATTATGGAAAGAGAATCTGATTTTGGAGACTATTGACGTGGTTGATTTATTCTCCTGTATCCCAAGAGACAAGAGGAAGGACAGGTTTGTCAATAGCATCAGGAAATTCAGTAACTGGACTGGGAAAATACAACTCTCATAAGTGATATTATGAGTATTGTATTAGATTACAATTTCATATATTTCGATGGGGAATATTATCTGCAAAACAAAGGTGTGGTGATGGGAGCAGCCAGTGCCCCTTTATATGCAAATCTAGTATTATTGGATTGGGAGGAGGAGGTTATCTTTAAAAGTACATGTATGGAACACATTAGATGTTACATTAGATTTCTTGATGATGTATTTATTTTATTGGAAGGTAGTGACCAAGATGTCAAAGAGTTTATTGGATATTTGCAAGCATCTAGTTCTTTTCTGAAATTCACATATCACTCTAGCAAAGAAGGAATATCATATCTTGACACATATATTTCCCTAACTTGTAAGGGATTTAAGTCTAGAATTTTTAGGAAGGACACATTTAGTGACTCCTATTTGGAGTATAGCAGTTGTCATCCCAACAAACAGAAGAAAAATATAGTTAAGGGGCAATGTATAAGAGCAGCCCGCATGACATCAGACTATTCAGAAATGTTACAGGAGTTACATTATATAGAAACTTTGTTCAAGGAAAGAGGATACCCCACTTCGGTGGTAGAAGATGCTGTTACATATGTCAGTAGTGAGTGGGGAAGAAAATATAAGCCATTATTAGGTGTGAAATTGAGTAAAGGTATTCATAAAGGGAAGGAGAAAGTTACAAATCAGTTAAGTAAAGCATGTATTTTGCCTTACAACAAGAATACGCGAGATGTCAAAAAATTATTATGAACAATTGGAGTATTTTAAAGTGTGATCAGGAAATTTTTGGATTGGTGGGGGATACACCTAGGTTTGTGCATAAAATAGGATGTAACTTGAAAATGAAATTTCACAAAGGCAATCTACATATACAGCCAGGCAGGAGTGGTACCACTAAGTGTGGAAGATGCAATCAGTGTTTTTTCTATACTAGAAGACCACACATTTGTTGTGGGGAGCAAGAGCAAAACAATGTTAAAATTTAAGAAAGGGAATTGTCAGACAATGAATGTCATGTATGTTGCCCAGTGTACTAGATGCCCCAGTTTTTATGTGGGTAAAACCGGGAGGCAACTTAAGGATAGGATATATGACCATTTGTATGCCATCAGAAAGGCGGATGCAAATAATGCATTATAGAGGCATATCAGGGACAATTTGGAGTGTGTTATGTTCAAGTTTGCACTGCTGGAAATTTTGTATCCACACAACGGGGGGGGGGGTATAAAAGCATTGTTAAGTTTAAAAGAAGTGAGATGGCAAATGTTGTTAAATGTCACTACCCTGCCTGGTATCAATGATAATATACCTGTAAAACCTATCATTGAAGCTAGGATGTGAGAGATGTATACATGTTTTCATACAGGTGCTTACATATTCATGAAGGGGAAATGATGTAATTAATTGTGTCATTACAAATTCAAATACTACATTGTTATTGGTTGTATGTATGTATATAAACCATTAGTTCATTAATGAAAGTGTTCTGATGAAGTCTATTTTTTAGATGAAAGCGTTTAACCAATGTTTTAATAAATACAACTTTTAATTTTGAGCCGTTATTCGTGCAGTGCCATTCGTGGTATCCGCAGTAGTTATTGTGTGTTTGAACAAACTATAATCACCCTGACAATTCCCACCCTGCATAGGGCACCTCCTAATTCCAGAATGGGTAATCACATCAGGTCTAGAATGAATGTGAAGGTACCCATATGGTAATCAAGACTTACCTTAGCTAAGTATTAATCAAATAATGTTTAGAGCATCTTAGAGAGTTCTCGGGGCAGTTAGAATACTCTTACGCCTCTCCTCCCTTGACCAAAAACAGAGATTTCCCTTCCATTTGTTTCCCTTGTTTTAAATCAGTACTAATAAAAGAAATTAAGCAAACATAGGTAAACAGAAATAACATTCAGTAGACCGTCTTGTACATGACTCGCAATCCATTAAACAAGTCAGTGACTAACATCACTTTAGTAAACATTATAAAGACAAATTAGAAATAATATTCTACCTCTTTAAATTTTCTGATAAAGCAAAAGGTAAGAATAAGCTATTTTAACTAAAAGTGTAAAGCGTTTAAATTTTTCTTGCATGTATACATTTCTACGTATATTGTACTGTCAATAGCTGTCTTTGAAATCTGTACAATACTTCACTTTTTCAAATCATTCTTTTTTCAATTCAGGTTTTGTTTTGTCAAAACGGCACCAATATTTCAAGGGCACAATTAATATTTAGACTGATGTTTCAAATAAATAACTTGTCAGTTGCCAGTTGAGTTAGTTTAGAATGTATGGTTAGTGCAAATATAGCATGTTGCAAAAATAATATGTATTTTTTCGTGTGCTCTGGAGACTGTCATATGCAAGTGACATATATAATGTAGCATATATAGAGCAGATAACTTATGGATTCAGGTTGTTAAAGTAAATTATGCTTATTAATCAGGCAGTTTCATTTAAGTTCACAAGTAGTTTGAGGACATTTCAGTTGAGTTTCCAGGAATGTGTAGTCCAATGTGAGTAACTGAGTTTACTTTTCTTCATAAACATGTGTCACAATTCATTAAACAAAGCAGAGTCCTAACATCTGTCTAATAATCATTATAAAGACAAATAATAGTAATTTCCTAGCTCTTCAAACTTTCTGATATCACAAAATGTTGACGGTAAGCTATTTTAACTGGAAGATTAAAACATTTCAATACTTCCTTGTGAATATAAATTGTTACTTTTACTGTAGTGTCAAGAACTGTCTTTGAAATCTATGCATTACTTCACTTCTTTCAAGTCATTCATTTTACAGTTCAAATTATATTTTGTCAAAATGTCAATAGCATTTCAAGGGCACATTTAATATTTAAACTGATATTTTAAATGAATAGCTATCAGTTGCCAAGTGAGTTTGTACAGAGTGTGAGGTAAATGCAATTATACAAAGACCCCCCATTAATATTCTAAAACATGCATGCTGATTGGTCAGCATGCATGTTGTAAATCAGACTTATACTAATGGAAAAAGGTCCAGTTACCCAGACTTTAACTCCTTTAACATAGCGAGACACTTTGCAAAAAGCAACGGAGATCTTGCTTTCTCCATTGCTTTTTTAAAGCTGTCTCTCTATGTTAAATGGGTTTAACATAGTGAGACAGCTTTAAAAAAGCAACGGAGACTCTCTGTTGCTTTTTTTTAAAGCTGTCTCGCTATGTTAAACTCCTTTAACATAGCGAGACAGTTTGTAAAAAGCAACGGAGATCTTGCTTTCTACATTGCTTCCACCCACAGCTCTGATGTACTGCATAAGCATACGTATGCGCAGTACATCAGAACTGCCGCAGAATACCAGACAGCTGCGGAAGGGCAGCAAGGAGGCATTATACAATGCCATTATTTAAGGAAAGTAATTATTTTGTTTCTTAAATAATGTCATTGTATAATAGCAATAACCCACTTCTGGGTGTGGGTAATGCTGGATTTACCCACGGTTGTCTTTGTTTGGCCACTCAGACTTCGCCCTCGTGACCAAAGCACACCAACCGTGGGTACATCCAGCATTACCCACACCCAGGCGTGGGTTATTGCTATAATATAACATGTTGCAAACAATAATATGTATCTTTTCATGTGCTCTAGAGACTGTCAATTTCAAGCAACATATAAAATGTAACCTTTATAGTGCAGACAGCTTGTGGAATCAACATGTTAAACTGAGTAATACTTTTTAATCAAGCAGCTACATTTACGTGCACATGTAGTTTGGGAACATTTCAGTTGTGTTTCCAGGAATATGTAATTCTATGAGGATAAATCATAAAATATTTACAAATAGTCCTATTATGTATTTATTTACCTTGCTTAGGTTGTTTTTCATTTTAATAACTAAACAACATTACTTTTTCTTATTATTTGTTATCTGTGAGGCTAACTGCACTTCACAGGTTCACAGTGTCCTTAGAAACTGCAGCATTTTTTTACTGTTGCCATGGCAATGCAAATAGAATGTGAAGAAAGCTTCACTTCTCTTAACCAACAGTACATTTTCCCTCCTTTTTGTTTATATATTTGTTAATACTAAAAGGAAATAATTCAAAGGACATATGTACATTAATGGAATATTTCAGAGTTAATCACGAGCATGTCCTCAATCCCAATAAGCATAACAGTGACTATCATTAATCTAATAAATATAACAATTAATTAAGTTCACTATTCCAATTAGTCTACCTTAAAACTAGATTATTTTAGACTATTATTTATCTATGTATAGATAGTGAGTTATTAAATATATACAGACTGTATTAATATAGTAAATAGGAGATAATTTAGAAAGGGAAACAAGATGCAGTTAAAATAAATAATGAGAAAAGAGAGAAGAGAGAGAAAGAAAAGAGAAAATTAAGAGAAAATTCACATATACTCTGTATGTTAGTTTACAATATAAATATTTTATGTGCTATATAACCTCCCTGTTGTGAAAGAAAAGTACCCTGTTTTACATACCTGAGGTAATGTGAAAACTCTCATGCGACATCTGTTTTAAAAAAAATACAGATAAAGATTTCAGTAGTTAGTTACCTTTGTTTTAAAATTCCAAGCAGTAAAATTGGTCCTTTAAAGTAATGTTAAAACAATTCATATCATAGTAGATGCTTTGAGAGATTTGGCTGTAATAGTATCAGTCTTTTGCTTCTTCTTTTTGACATCTGTCCAGACATTTGTTTCTTTTGTTCTCTTGAGAGAAGGTGACATCCAATCCATATCTTCTGGTAAAGTAATCACATTATTAGTTTTAATAAATGAAGAGACTTTCTCTAAGTCAATAAAAGTCCTCATCTAATTGGCATACAGTATTCTTATCTTAGCTGGATATGCAAGTTGTGCCTTTATGTTGTTTTGTTTCAGGAATGTTATCATTGGCCACACTTTTTTCCTTTGTTCCATTATTCTAGATGAATAGTCATTATCAAATCTTATCAGGCTCTGTTTATATTTTAGAGGTGCCTTCCTCCAAGCAGATCTTAAAAATCAGTTCCTTGTCCAAGTATGAAAGAAATTTGATAATTATTGACCTAGGAGGAGAGTTTGAGTTAGTGGCAGGTTTCCCAAGAGCTTTATGTGCCCTTTCAATGCCAAAGGAAAGTCCTTTTTTTAAATTTAAAAAGTCAGGGATCCAGCTTGATATAAAGGAAATAATATCCTCACCTTCTGTGTTTTCAGGTAATCTGAAAATCCTGATGTTATTTCTCCTCTCCCTATTTTCCAAGTCATCTACTTTATTAACAAACCAAGTATTTAAGAAGCTGTTCTTTCTGTGTTTCCTCTTCCTTACATCGGCTTTCTAAGTCATCCTATATTCCTGTTATCCTTGTCTGGTGTTGTTGTAGCATTTCCTTGAGGGTGTCAGCCTGTTTTTGACTGCTTGTTTTAAGATTTTTTAGGTTTTCTTTAAAATCATCCATCCTCAAAGACAGCTCCTGCAGGGTAGATGTCATCTGTTGTAGTTCCTGGGCACATTGCGGGTGCTGTGAAGAACACTTCTGGCTAACATCAAAGATTGAAACAATACTAATTTCATGAACTTTAATTATACTTTGACTTAGGAATGAAGTCCATTCCCATCGTGGTATTAGAAACCCAAAAGATTTGGAAAAATTAAAAAGGGGTTAAACATTCCGGATATTGAACAGTCACAAAACTCAGTAATGATGTGGCAAGTTTAATGCATGATGTTTTATTTTAAATGAATAATAAGTTGGACATAAATGAATTTCAATTCAAATGTAGTTAAAATGTTATATGCTAACATAAATGGTTGTATATATAGCACTTCTGTCATCCAGTTACACAGTTTTATCAGAAAAGTCTCATACTACTGACAAAATATAAATCACATGATCAATAAAAATACTCAATACTGCTACCAAGTATGCAAATACTGCCATCATAAAAAGTTGTGATGTTGGCAGAGACATACCTAAGGTATTTGCTCAGTGAAATACAATGCATCAGCAGCATATTCAAATATATATTCAAGTGTTGATTCACCTTTTACCTGAGCTGCTAGGAGAAATATTTAACTTTCTTAATATAGATAGATAGCTAGATAGACAGAAAGATAGATATATAGATAACAGATAGACAGATAGATAGAAAATGTTGTGCAAGCCTACCCAAAAATGATCTAAGAACTCAGATAATTTTTAAGCAATGGATCAAATGTGGATCAAACAACCAACCAGCAGTAAATACAGGTACCATGTGGTAGAAAATGTCTTAAACTTAAGCATTTAGAAATAAAACCACTTCTTATAGGCACAAGAGTTGTGAACAGATCTCTCTCTCTCTCTCTCTCTCTCTATATATATATATATATATATATATATATATATATATATATATATATATATATATACACACACACACATATATTTGTCACTGATGGAAAAAATGGTTGTGTTGGTTTGTTCACTCTAAAGAGCTATTTTTTATTTCATCATTGAAAAAGGACTAGCAATTGTACAGTTAGGCTAGTAGTTGTAACAATTTTCTTTTTAATTTTAGCACTACAATTAACATTGACGCACATATTTTGACTTCACAAAACTATTTTTAATGAAAATGCACAAGTAATTGCACAGTTAAGTAGTAGCAAAATAAATATTTTGTTCCTAAGTAACACAAGTGGTACCAATGCACACATATATTCACCTTAAAAAAGGATAAATGGCTGCAGTGTGCAAAACATCGATGGGGATTTAATAAACTCTGTGTAGGAATAGTGGGAGGTCTACATGGAGTATACTGTGGCCATGTCTATGACTCTCTGTCGGCAGTGCGGCTTGCATATTAATGATGGTGCACTCATGAGAGAAAGCTATGTAACACGGTTACAGAATCAGTGCAGGTGGTGCATTATAGTGTCTGGAGATGAGTAACACACCCCCTGCACTGCTAAAGTGCTGGGTGGCACTAAAATGTAAAAGTGAAATATGTTATTTCCTTTTTTTTTTTTTTTTTTGTGTTTGCGTAGCACTTAGCTACTTACACATGCACATACTTCTCAACTATACATATTTTCGCAGAATGTCCAGATTTTTGGCTCATATTTTTGGTCTGTTCCTCATCAAATTTGTGCTTTTCTGGCAAATTACTGGGATGATGGAAAAAAAATTACTAATGATTTATGAAACAATAGCTGTTTTGTTTAGTTTGATCTGTTTTGACTTTTATATTAATTCTGTATGTTTCTTGGAGCTTTTCTCCCGGGGCCTCTACTGAAAATGGACATGTATCCAGCTAGACTAGCCCGGTCAACAAATGTAAAATAAAAAATAAATAAAATAAAAATGATCTGAGGATTGAAGTCACTAAACAATGACATAAATTTGAGTTTCAGACTTCAAATCCTTCAGAAAATGTATGTTAAAACAAATCCTGCTACTCTAGCAACTTTCTAAGCTTAAAAGAGTAATATTTAAAATATGTCTCTCTTTGTCTCTCTTTGTCCCCCATTTTATCAGTCTTTGTCCAGATTTCTTGCACTAAGAAGTTGAGAGGTATGCATGCCAGACATCTAAAAATAGAAACGGATACTTTTCATTTTAACCTCAAAGGTCATGTTTAAGCATAGCTAAGTGGGTTTGTGCAGCATGGTGTGGTGCTTAGCGGTTCTTAAATGTAGTGGAGACATATACAGAAAATTATAGGAGTTTCCAACATATCCTCGTAGCTGAATGATTAGAGTCATGGTGCTGTGTACATTAAGGGCATGGTTCGAATACTGTACTGATGAAGGGTGGTGAGCCCGAAAGCTTTACTCATTAAATTTTGGTGTTTAAGTGTGTGCATGGTTCAAATACACAAACAGACTATTCAGCTTTTTACATTTGATAGCAATATGTCATATATTTTTTATTTTATTAATTATGTATGCATTGACATTTGTTAAACAGGTTAATCCAGCTGGGCCAGAAGTTCATTTTCAGTGGAGACCTGAGGAGAAAAGATCCAGTTACACACAGGTCCACAATACCTAAAATACACACTCCAAGATAAAAAAATTAAAATACAGAAGGTCAGGAAATATAGAAGTGCAATACATACAAAGAATAATAAAGTAGTAGTAATGAATAAATAATTTAATATTAGTCTTATTTTGTTTTGATTATTTTTTTCTTTTCTTTTTAAAATGTGCTTTGCCCTTAGCTGAGCCAAGCTAAGTAGAGCTTAAACAGGACCCATTTTAGCAGTGGTTAGCAATGCATAGCTCCCCTTATCTGGTTTGGACACTGCTAAGCAATCCCAGTTTAAGCAGTTTTCAGCTCAGCTAAGCTGGTTTGTGCACCATTAAGCATTGCTAAGCATTGGCAGTTTAAGCACTGCTCAGCTGAGCTCAGTGGGTTTGCATGTTGCCAAGCAAAGTGCCGCATTTTTTAAAATGGCCCAATTGTGACAAAGGGTGGGAAAACAGCCTTATTTAAGTTGAACAGGTGGGAATGCAGCCAGAACCTGTTAGAGTTTGACTTGTGCAGGAACTATAGCAGGAGTTGGAGAGGGTGCCTGCTTTCGGGAGCTGCAGTGGGGCATTTTGGAGTTCAGGGTCATGGTTGGACTCCTTGTGAAAGAACATGACATCCGGCTGCTGCAGGGCTAGTACCAGGGGTCGGAATACAAATCAGAGGCCTGGGACCAGCTGGCATGTGACCTCACCAGTGCAATTGGTATCCTCCACACAGGTGAGCAGGAGCAACACCACTATGATGACCTGAAGCATAGGAAGGGGGATTTCTTGGTCACTTGGGTACAAGATGCTCAGGCAGTCAATGCCCCACCAGTTTGTAAGTATTGTAAGATTGTTTTGAAAAATGATAGTATGAATATGTGATAGACAGGTTCACATAATGGTGTTATTCTCTCCCCACAGCAGCATAGAAGAGAGGTCTCAACCTGGAGGCCCATGCAAGGTGCCTGGCCAGGTTCCACCGAGATTGTAGTGAGTACGGATATATCTTGCAATGTATTCTAATATAAAAAAGTGAGTACTGTAATAACTGCCAGTAGGCATATTCTGTTTTGAGTGTACTGCAATGAATGTGGTCATAGACCTGGACTGATATAAGTGAGTAATGCTAGGTACAGTTCAATATAGATGAAAGCATGATACCTGGTAACATTAAGGAAAGACATTTACTACTGCATTAATAATGATAAGGAAATAAATGTTTATACTATATTAATAATAATGATATGGTAAGAAAGTACAATTGCATTCATGTTAAGGGAATAAATCAACTGCAGTCATACTTTTAAGGAAATAAAGTATAACTGCATTCAGAATGATTAAGGAAATAAAGTTAGTACATTGTGGAAAAACAGTTGTCTTTCAATGCCTGCATTATTTAAAGTGTTCATCAATAAAGACTGTTAGATGTATACCGATAAATGTTTCATGTCACCCCTAATAAAGCTATGTTGTGCCAAATGTGTGTATTTTGGGCTGTTGATTAAGAAATCGAGTATACAAGTGCTGTGAAGTAAACATGGGAATAATACCATGAAGTGACTGAAGGTTAGCCAATCAAGAACTGTTTTGCTAAAGTGTAGATGTGGAGCTGTACTGCAAGATTTAATGCATTATGATATTTGTTCTGCACTAAGATCTGAACCTAGAATAGTAATGGCTAAGGTATTATAGTGAGTTCATGTCAGTATTGTCTTGTGTTAACCATTGTATTTCAGCTATATGCATTCCTGAACTTAGTTATGCTGCTGCAGGCAAGTATGAAACTGTAATAGCTGTAGACTGCAAATATACCATCTGCAATTGTATATGGGTCAGGTAAGCAAACCAGAACTCCAGTATGGTCTGTACACATCAGCAAGCAACCATACGCTCCGCAAGGATGGCATGCAGGGTCAAGCCAACAATGTAAACCACCAACGACCAGCAAAAAATTATAGTGAACACGCAGTAATGAAGAAATAATGATTATTTATTTATAATTCCTTCAAATCCAGACCGGTTTCGGCTATTCAGCCTTTATCAATGAATACAATAAATTTTTTTGAATGAAATTAAGCATCCTGCATTTATACTAGTCTCTGATTACCTGGAAGCAATATTACAGCACCACCCAGTGGCTGGAGTAACAAAGTGCATGTTCCATTCTTGATTAAAGCATATGACCAGTGACATAAAAATGCCAGAAGTATAGATATTAAGTCATATTTTTAAAGATAAAAATCAAAGCTCTGGAAGTAAGCCATTATATGACATACATATTACAAGGTAATAGACCAATACCATATAATAAATTGAAATAATGATTATGAATTCCCCCCAGGTCTGAATGACCATCTGTGAGTTTCACTGAATACTGGAGGATTTCATAATCATGGTCACAACAACAAACATTCATATAGATTAAGAATTAGTACGAACCATTCAATGGTGGTTAGACCTACCAACGCTCATATTATACTCTATAAAGCATGATAAAAAATTGTTCAGGATACAAATATGTATATGTATGGTTTGGTATTTGTATCTGGTATGTTGGTGTTAAACATTGAGTATTATACAATTACAATGTTGAACTTGTATTATCTGCAAGCATATTATTTCAATTTAGTATAATCTATAATATAGCTGAGAATGAGGCCACTATACTTTTTTTGCCTTATTTTGTAATATATTATATGATCAGTACTTGGTTCATTATTATTCAGTTCTTTTGAACTTGTGGTTATCACCGTTCAAAATATATATATACTAGTGGTATATATTTTCTGCCTTTTTACACTATGATATGCATTCACAAATAGTGACTATGGTATTGGTCTATTACCTTGTAATATGTATGTCATATAATGGCTTACTTCCAGAGCTTTGATTTTTATCTTTAAAAATATGACTTAATATCTATACCTCTGGCATTTTTATGTCACTGGTCATATGCTTTAATCAAGAATGGAACGTGCACTTTGTTACTCCAGCCACTGGGTGGTGTTGCAATATTGCTTCCAGGTAATCAGAGACTAGTATAAATGCAGGCTGTTTCATTTCATTCAAAAAAAACTTTATTGTATTCATTGATAAAGGCTGAATAGCTGAAACCGGTCTGGATTTGAAGGAATTATAAATAAATAATCATTATTTCTTCATTACTGCGTGTTCGCTATCGTTTTTTTGCTGGTCATTGGTGGTTTACACTGTACACATCACAAATATTAACATCCACTAGGAGTTAAATGTGTACACCTGCATTCCAAGTATTAAGACACAGTTCACCTACTATCTCTGTTTTGCATGAATTTCATGTATGTGTGTTCAAGTGTCACTGCAGTCTTGTATGACACTATGCCTCTATTACCAGGTCATAGTTTATTACCAAGTGAGTTCTAGGCAGCTATTACTCAATCAATATTCAACAATGGCTGGGTAGCTCAGCATAATAAATCTTAGGTATTATATACATTTTTTCACACACAGACTGAAGTTTGAATCCAGGGATAAGTGCTACTAAATATTAATAGAAACTTTTATGTGTTGTTAACAGATGTTCTCCCCACAGGAATTACAGGTAAATAAATAGCTGTATTATTTCTTCAAATGGGTTACTAATTTGTGTGTCCAGAAGTACCAGAGTGTTAACAGCAATGCTCAGCATAATGATAGGACTACAGTAAATGAAAATTCAAAAAGTACAATACTAACACAAGTTATTAAAACAAATAAAAGTGTTTAATCTTGGTACGGCTGTATGCCTGGTCTGTCTGTGAATGTTTAACCCCATGCCTGCCAAGGATGGCATGATAAGCATAAACTCTCTGTACAGTGCATGATACATGTCTCTCAAATGTCATGCTGTCATGGACTGTGATCACTGTTGCCAAATCCCTGGGACACAGATTTAACAGCCACTTGATTTATCTCAATAGCACAGTCACACTAAATCAGTCCACAGTACTCCTTGGTAGTCACATATGTTCCCGTGACGTGCAATAATCCCTGTAGCTGTGTACATGTAGGTGTTACAGCTTGGCTCATACTGTCCCATGTAGATAGCTTGAGAGGTATGTAGGTGCTACAGAAAGCTACAGGGTACTTGTATACATAAAGTAAGGGCAGGCCTTTAGAGTATATAAGAGTTCTGTTATGAATGATATAGCCCATACTGGTAGTAATGAAATGATTTTCTCTCTCCCCCCACCCCTTATCTGCATCATAATTTATTATTTTTATACATTGGGTATGGTTTACATTTGACATATGTTGTTCACAAAACATTATGTTGGGCCTTGTGTTCGGGTCTATATTACATGATCGAACAGTGAAATGTTTGAAAACATAATAATCGACCCCTAAATGTCAAACCGTCAGAATGTCGAACGGTTCAATGGATATCTCCGTACAGTGTGGGCATGGAGGTTTTCCATTGTTTGCACTGTAGTGCAATCTCGGAGTTGGTATACTTAAGTAGCGGGAAGTGTGAGGGGGTGCAGGGGGGCTTGCCCCCCTGCTTAGAGTGTTTTTATGTTTTGTTTGGGTGTTTTTATTTGTTTTTTTTTGCTGTTCAACATTGCGGCGTATTGACATTTAGGGCTCGATTATTACATGTTCAAACATTTCACTGTTTGATCACGTGATATAAATGCTTGTGTTCTATAATTATGTATTACAACAGTTGCATACTAACACACCTTGTTGAATTACCTATGTTGTTGTCCTTATGCCATAACTGGTACTGGCATGCTGTCACAATACTGACTGTTATCCCAGTTATTGTTGTGTTCTATATGGTATGGCATGTTACATTACTGGGTAATGTGATTTGTTCTGCATACTGTTACAACTAACCATATGTTCTCATTACTAACCTATACACATTGAAGCACCTCAACACCTTAGTAGCCAGGTTCCTGCAGATCCACCTACCCTATCTCAACTGGCCATGGCACTGGGTCCCAGCACATCTGGGACCCAAACTGGAGCTACCCCCTCCACTGGTCCTGCACCAACTATGGGTGGAACTGCCTCAGAGGATGGGGCCCATCCCCCTCCTGGGAACAGGAGCAGAGAGGGAGTGGTCACGCAGTGACAGCTACCAGGGAGGGTGTGCAGGATTGTCCAGTGTGATTTGGACAATCAACTGGGCCAGACTGAGGGCAGACTGGCAGACCTGGAGTGGCAGGCTGGCCCTGGTGCCCAACTACCAGCAGAGCCACCTTTGGGGCCATGAAGTGGCAGTGGTGACTGCCAATGGGTGGGAAGCTCAGTCCCACTGCTGTCATCTGGGGGCACTTGGTTATCTGATTCCACAACACTGTCCTGTCCAAGGTGTTTACCCCCTCATGTGTCATATACTGCCCCTGTCTGCTGTCTTGTCTGTTTGCAAATGCTACCTCTCCTACCCAACTTACCTCCCCACACATACCTATAGCCCTTCTCCAACATTCCACTCTCTCCTTAAAAAAAAAAAAAATGGACATCTGTCCCAGAAAAAAATATCACCCCATACAAAGCTCTCCATTTCACCCACAACTACACTGCCCACAAAGAATCATTACAGCAGGCATAATTGTTGTTTAATTAACTTGTGCATGATGGGATACATATATACATATAAATTTTGTTGAGTCAGTTGTCTGCTTATTTTTCTACTAGATATTCTGATGAAGTTTTGTATTATACCAAACAAAAGCACTCAATAAACATCTTTTGTGGATCTTCTGTACTGCTGGGGTATATTTACTGGTTTGCCATTCATTCGTTTTTGTGGTTTGGAGATGGAGGAAGCAGGTACTGTGGATCCACCTACTTTGAACTTATTGGCATCCTCGCTACAAACCTTAAACAACACAGTGGGTAGCTTGGTGATTTTAATGGAGAGACTGACTCAACAGCATCGTCCATCTACATCAACACGACCTGATGGGTTTATTAACCAAGGTGTAGACGATGGGAGCTTCGATGAAGGGATTACTCCTTCCCTACGCCAACAGATTGGTGTTAGCCAATCGGGCGGCTCTAATTTGCATATGGTTTCAAATGATGAACATAGAAGGGGCGGTTCCTTCTATAATGGAAGAAAATCTGTATCTCAGTGGCTTGAAACTGACAGTGAATGGCGTTCTTGTAAACAGAATTATCCAAAAGAGTATAACGGAACATTAGACGAACAACTTAAACTGTTTGAGTCCTGTATACTAGAATATCACAAATTACAACTTGAGAACAATTATTTAAAAGAATGTAAACGCTGTGAGGAAATTCCAAAAGGGCTTCGGTATTGGAAGTATCCATCTGGTTTAGTCAAGGACTCCTTACTACATGTAGAATTGTTGCAGTTATTCAACAGACATGGTTGCGAGCTCTTGGACTGTCTCATTAAGGACAATGATAGGAAGATTTCTGACCTTATTGGTAAGGTTAAAAAGTTGACAATGATATTAAGACTGATCTTTTGTTTGAAAGTAAACAGAATGATTTTTCTTCTATTTTTAACAGAGTTGACAGATCTATTTCTGTACTTAAAAATAAAAAAGAAGAGAAATTGAAATGCGATGAGTGCGACCATGCACAGAGAAGAGCATACCCCCCACCCCCACCTGGACAATCAAAAAAACAGTTTTTTTAACCATAATATAAACAATCAGATTAACATAAATGGTCAAAATGAAGAGATTCATTCAGGTCAACATAGCAATTATGATAACTACTTAGACCCTTTAGAATACCCCCCTCTGAGGAGGTCCGAGCGACTGAGGAACCAGAGAGGAGGACCAGGTTACAAAAACTGGAATCACAGGGGCAGGAGGAGGGGGAGCAATTACTAAATATATCCTCTGAGACAAATGAAGTACAATTTAATTCCAATGTGCTGGTGAATGGCAACTGTAATGTTGATAATTTTTTTCCTACGGATTTTAATGAACAACATGTTGTATCATGCAATATTCTGATTAATGATTGTGGTGATTTTAAAATATATAATTACAGTGACATAGTTTTTCAGAACAGCCTTGTGAACATTTTTGAAAAAGGTTTGTCCTATGTCCCTAGTAGGAAGGGCACACTAGACCAAATTCTTATTAATTTAAAGTTATTTACACGTAAATTAAATTTAAAAATATTTTTCAAAGATAATTCTGAATTACATATAGGAAGGGAAATATGTAAGAAACCTAGTCTGTTTAATCCTCCATTACATCCTGTCGTACAGACTTTTGAAAGAATGTGTGAACAAGATATACGACAAATGTTTAAAATGGAAACACACAGTGAAACGCAAGGCAAACTAAATTTACAAGAATCACAATTATTAAATGCGGTCTGCAATAATAGAAATGTACGTGTTATGAAACCAGACAAAGGGGGTGGTTTTGCTATTATAAATGTTAATACATATGTAGAAAAAAATGCTTGGGTTGCTATATAATGACACATATACAGAAATTAGCTTAAATGAGAAGAATATTCTTTATAGAAAAGTTGATATGGTTTTGGATGAGCTTTTATTTAATAGGGAAATTAGTTTGGAGGAACATAATTTCATGTCAGTTAAAAATCCAAAAATCCCAACCCTATTCGGTATACCCAAGCTACATAAAGACCTTGTTGACCCCCCTCTTCATCCTATTGTGGATGCAAAAGCTTCAAAGACTTATTTTATAGCTAAATTCATTGATGTACAGTTAAAAGACATTTTGTTAAACTGTATATGGATAGTAAAGGACTCTTGGGATCTCCTTAAAAAACTTGACAAAAATATGCATACAGATGACCTGTCCTTTATTACCATGGACGTTAGGGACATTTTCTCAGTGATCCCGCATGATACAGGGATTGAGTGGTTTTATCTATATTTATGTAGATATACCACTATTAGACATGACCAGATCTTAACACTTATAATTTTGATGGAACTAATACTCGATACAAATGTCCTTGGTTTTGAGGGACAATTATTTAAACAAGTAAAGGGAGTAGCAATGGGAGCCATTTGTG
This sequence comes from Protopterus annectens, assembly GCF_019279795.1. Classification (NCBI taxonomy): domain Eukaryota; kingdom Metazoa; phylum Chordata; order Ceratodontiformes; family Protopteridae; genus Protopterus; species Protopterus annectens. The sequence continues at coordinate 1,800,909,217 of NC_056733.1, read as the reverse complement.
CTCCCATTTTTACAAATATTGTCTTAGCTTTCTGGGAAAGGGAGTTTGTGTTTACTAGTACTTTTTCGGGCTACTGGACGTATTATTGCAGGTACCTTGATGATGTTCTTATATTCTGGGACAATAGTGAGGAAGAATTACAGCACTTTTTGTCCTTTTTGAAAGAAAGTACAAACTTCCTTGATTTTACACACAGTCTTAATAAAGAGGTTATTCATTATTTAGATATCACTATTTCAAAGGTGAGAGAAGATCAGGCCTTCAAGACAACATTATATAGAAAGCCGACCTACTCTAACACTTTTCTTCATTATAACAGCTTTCATCCAATACATCAAAAAAGGGCCTTAGTAAAAGGGCAAGCGGTATGTCTTGCAAGAATGGTGTCAGATTGGGATGATTTTCTTCATGAAATTCAGATATTAGAAGATATGCTTTTACATAGGAACTACCCCTATGATTTTTTACATCCTTTACTACAAGAAGTGGTTAAAAAGAGGCAGAGAGGTATTTTATCACCTCTACTGGGGAAAGGTACTTCATTCGATATGGCTAACAAAGAGAATGATAAAAAACATAACACTAGTTTTTCTGTTACAGGTGTCTTTAGTTATAATAAAAAAATTAATAATATTTGTGAAATCTTGCAACAAAATTGGAATATATTTAATATTGATCCTGAATTTAATGAGCTGATGGGTTTTAATCCTGAGATAGTTTATAAAAAGGATTTGTGTTTCAAAAACATGTTGGAGAAGAATACTAGAGGGTGTTTGGAGATAGGAAAAATGTCGAAATGTGGTTTTTGTTTGCAATGTAAATACATTTTAGAAGGGACTAGTGTCTCAATACCTAATTATGGAAAATTTTTCTATAAACAGAAGTTTTCCTGTAGTACAAAAGTTGTGGTGTATCTTGCCCTGTGTAACTTTTGTAAAAGTTTCTATATAGGTAAAACTATTAATGCACTAAGAATGAGAATATATCAGCATTACTATGACATTAAAAAGAAGGATGCAAAACATGCCCTTGCCTCACATATCATGGAAAATGAAGGGCATTATTTTAGTTTTACCATTTTGGGACAGGTGTTTTTGAATGACAGAGAGGGTCCTAAAAATGATTTTTTAGAATTATTAGAGTTGAGGTGGCAATTGAGAACTAATTCCACCCAACAACCAGGGCTAAATAAGAATGTATCAATTGGTTCTATTCTTAGGTTAAAAGCTGATGGCTTCATGTAGTTATTTGTTTATTTATTTAATCATCTAAATGTATGCTAGAAATAAGTGTGTGTGTGTGTGTGTGTGTGTGTGTGTGTATATATATATATATATATATATCTATATATATACATATGTTTTAGTTTAGATAGGATTTTATGATGTTTTAGGCCTTTTTATGTTTTATCAAATGTATTATCTATATTTATAGGTATTTATTTACTAATTTTGATAATATTCCTTTAAGTAGGAAGGATAGGCATAATTGTTGTTTGATTAACTTTTGCATGATGGGATACATATATATATATATATATATATATATATATATATATATATATATATATATATATATATACACATATAAATTTTGTGGAGTTAGTTGTCTGTTTGTTTTTCTACTAGATATTCTGATGACGTTTTGTATTATACCAAACGAAAGCACTCAATTAACATCTTTTGTGGATCTTCTGTCCTGCTGGGGTATATTTACTGGTATACCTCCCAAACACAGAGAACAGGGAATCCACTCAACACCCATGCATAAAGTGGTAAGAGGTGTGGTAAAGTGAGAGGGACACATGTCAAAGTCTTCCCCTGCAAACCTACACAGCTGCTAGACCAGCAGCATGCATATTCTGATGCAAATGACATATGACACTCACATCTGCCTGTCTCTTTACTGACCTCAACCCACATTGTTAAACAGTAAACTAACACATAATCAGAAAGTCTGTTCACAATGGCCAAACATAGCATGCAGAACTGTGGACATACCACATAAATCCTAACAGTGGACAGTATTTTAACCTACTCTCTGTGATGCTGTAGTGCCCACACCTTGATAATGTCTTTCTCACAGGCCAGGAAACGGGACAAGGTCTACATGAAAACCTCAGATAAAGCACTGTTTTGCCATGAATTTGGCTAATGAAAATGCAACCCAGCTGTTCTGGATGCAATTAGCAAGTATGAGTCACAGGTTGGTGCACAGGTAATCAGATGTTCATGAGCATTACCTACAAAAGTCAAGCTGCTGCCTATGGTACACAGGTCTGTGACTTTCTCTATGATGACATACTGTATTATCCTAGCATTCTACCACAGGATTTCTGCACATAAAGGGGTACAGCACTATATCAGGTATGTAATAGTGTTCTCCATGTAATGGGACATAGGTGGGAGGATGCAGTCATGGGAAATAGGGATTACAACAATAGAGGTCTATGGTAAATATCTTGGAATTACATGTTGCTGTTAGTCAGCTGTCCAGAAGCTACAGGTTTCACTTTTGGCTCCTTCTGCTGTGACATAGATCACAGATCCGACCCCTGAGTCCCCCCAGCAATGGTCAGCTCATGTGTGAATGCTACTGGAATGTGTATTAGACAACAGTGACAGTCAGTAATGGTGGATACAGATGGCATATCATGTGATGTAATGTCAGTCTGCTCCTCTCAATCTGTGAATGTCACACAGGCATAGTTCAAACATTGTACAGGTGTGCTGGACACTTCCAGATGTACCCTTGGCTAGGTCACTGTATACTCAACACCTGTATATCCTCTCCTGAGAGCTATGGCTTGCATACCTGTTGACCCTCTATAGCAGGACAGCAGATTATAGCCAGTAGTAGTGGGGGGATGCAGGCTCCACCTCAGCAACTGAGTGCTCATATTGAGCATGCAATGTAAGGGAATGAATAGAATACCAGATATTAAAGTACCATAACTGTTTTTTGAGGTGTCTGGTGTGTGACAGCCAGATTTCCCACAGTCTAGAAACAACCATTGTATATCATCCAACTGTTTTCCAGACATCCACGTCTGGCAGAGGGTCCACATATATCAGGCACATGTACACATTCTGCAAACATCTGTGTACTGCAGATGTTGGACAACCACAAGGAGGATACCCTACAACACATTTGCAGTGCTGTCTGTAATTGTGTCATACAGTTGTTGCTGGACTGTCCCCATACTCCTGTAGTACCACTCACCTATTTGTCGGATGGTGGCTGTATGACATAGTACTGGTATGTCACCCATAGGGGACACACCACAGTAGATGGCAGTGATGGGTGTGTACACATAATGACACAGTTCATCACTGCACACAGGGCCATAACTGGTATACCTAGGATCATAAGAGGTTACTAGACTATTGGCCCTAAGGCCCTCATAAGCCTAGCCTGGGGTTTAGACCATGTGTATGCAAGTCAGCACCTGATGCCATAGTCCAACAGGGACACAAGTGGTATCCCAAGGGTGCATGTCCTGTTGATCATCCATTTATCCAGGTTTCCCTTGAAATGGTGTAAATAGGTACTCTGCCTGATGTGGACAGGGTGTCCATTCCACAGCTGGGTAATTGTGTGAGGCACTCATCTGACCCACCAACAAGTCCTGTTGATGTCACAGACCTGGTTGAGGATGTGTGTGTGAGTTAATAAAGTACAGCTTTACTTGCAGTTATGCAGCAGTCCCATCAAGGTAGAGTCTATGATCACCTTCTATGCCAGACAGAGGTCACTTCTGAGGAGTCTGTATGACAGTGGGTAGAGGGATGGGCTTATAGCCTATCTGTGTATGCTAGATATTTGAGGCCCTGGTATTCCGTGGTGATGAACCTCTGTGATCTACCCAGCTGCTGCATGTGCTTTGCGAGGTACATGATGAAAGGGGCATTATACTCACTACTGGGCTTTATTAGGAGGTAATACAGGGATGTTATGAACCCCATGTTCCTGAATGACATACCCTTATGTATGAGGTGGGCCACGTACAATAATTTCTTTACAATGGAAGCAACATGGTGGTCAAATGTCATGTTATTATGAACCTGTGTGTACAAATCACTCTCAACTGATTGTGTACTTAGAATGTTGTTAGTACTGTGATAATATGTTGGGATGTCACTCTCCCCAAAGGGGATGATGCTGCATGTCATGGTATGCAGCCTGAGGACATGTTTCTGGCACCTGTCATATGTCTGCGTGAGACCCTCTAGGGGGATGTCCACATCACTAGGGAATTTAGTGACAGCACCCAGCATGCAAGTAATGCATGAGGAGGTAGACTCACATATATGAGGCAGCTGTTGAAGGGCAGGGTCCAATATTGCTTTGTAGATGTGACACAGGCCTACTCTGGTCAACCTGTCTGATACCGAGTGGCGCACTACTGATTCGAGCCTGTCTGCATGGGACAGGTGTTGGAGGCCATGGACTACCTTTGTGGGTATTACCATGACCTTCCCAGATGGTGCAGTTCTCTGGATAGGTACATACCAAACATGGCATTGTAGTAACTTACTGGTCTTCTGACTGAGGACTATACAGAGGTAATGACCACATTTTTTCTGGATGCAATCCTTTCACCTATGAGGTGAACCATGTGCAAGGTTTTTCTAACCACTGCCGCTACATGATGGTTGAGTGTGACATTGTTATCAACCTGAGTACCCAAGTCTCTCAACACAGATTGTGTGTTTAGGGGATTTTCACTAATGTGGCAAACAGTGCAGCTGTGTCCTTACAGTTTTCTCCTTTTAGCTTGAGGCCAGGACTTTGGCACCAGACCATACTTTGTGTATGGCCCTGTTGCAGTGTGTTAACATCATTTGGTGAGTCAGTGATAGACAGCACACAACTTACATGCACCACAGCCTTGATCAATACATACAAATGTGGGTGTGGCAGTTAGCATTAATGCCTAGATACATGAGGGTTATTTAGGGGCAGCAGCTACTCACAGGGCCTCAACATGTATACATATTGCACACACATAGGCAAGACAGACTAGGGTTGCCACCTTATCAAATGGCCAATGTGGGACACTTCTTGTAGTACTGTGAGAGATGCCAGGACAAACCATGCCCATGGCAAGTGCAAAGGACAGGACCTCTCATTTTTTTTTGCCAATATGACAGCTTATTTTTGTAGCATTTGCCTAGATTATGCTGTTTCACATAACATTAAGGTGTTTCTGATGTAAAATGACTGCTTTATGCAACTATTACACAAATGTAGGACATGTTTGTTGCCCTACACTCTCATAGGTTCATAGGTAGGTACTAGGCTATTGGCCCTAGGGCCTGTATAAACCTAGCTAAACTGTACCCTGGCTTTTGCCAACCAAGAAAATTATTTTCCTGTGCCTCTGTCAAGCAGAGCCACAGAAGTGATCCCCAGGGTGAATTTCCTATCTCCCATCCAATCATCAAGATTTTTCTTGAAGAGTGCTAATGAGGAGCTTTGTTTGATATAGATTGGTAGTTCGTTCCAAAGTATGGGAAGTCTTTGGGACAGGAATCTATACCTCCAGCATGTTCTGTTTATTGTGGTAACAAGGTTTAGGTCCCTAGAGTGTGTAGCTAGGAGGGATTGGGATTTCTTTACGTGCAGCATGTCCAACAGCTCTGGGTTTGATATAGCTTTGTATGTTAGGCAGAGATCGCCTCTGAGTAGGCAATATGTGACAGAGTAAAGCTGGAGTTTTTTGAGATGGTCTGCGTAGAGCATCTGTTTGAGGCCAGTAATCCTCTTTCTGAGGTATTCCTGTGGCCTTTCTAGTTGTTGTAGATGCCTTGTGAGGTACATACCAAAAGGGGCGTTGCACTCTATAATGGATCTAATGAGTGATGAGTAGAGGGGAACAATGACCTCTTTTTTCCTGGCTGAGAAACCTTTTGTGATGATGTGTGCCATGTAGAAGGATTTCCTGACTATTGTGGCGATGTGATTATCAAAGGAGAGACTGCTGTCCACCTGTGTCCCAAGGTCTCTTATCACACTTTCGGTGTTAAGTAGACTACCGCCTATGTGGTAGTTCATGGGTACAGAGTTTTTACCAAAAGGGGTGACAATGCACTTTTTGGCATTGAGCTTGAGGCTATGGCTTTGAAACCAGGCATCTGTTTCAGTGAGGCCCTTTTGTAGGATGTCCACGTCATTAGCAGTTTTGATTATGGCTCCTAGTTTGCAGTCATCTATGAACATTGTTAGCCAAAGACCTTCTGTCTTAGCCTGTACTTCAGAGAAGTAGATACCAAACAGGAGAGGACCTAGGACTGAAGCCTGTGGTACTTCACTTGTCACTGGTCTGAAGTTGGATTTAGAGTCTGCTACTTTCACAGTGTGGGTTTTGTCAGTGAGCCAGTTGGCAACCCATCTTATGACATAGTTTAGTGAGTTTGTCTATAATTCCAGAGTAGGGGATGGTGTCGAAAGCCTTGGCGTGATCTAGATAGGCTGTGTGAACCACCTTACCCTCACCTACGGCTTTGGTGACCTCTTCAAAGAAGTCTGTCAGGTTTAGGAGACATGATCTGCCTTTTACAAACTCAAACTGGGTAGGGTCCAGAGTTTGGAGATTACCAATGTCATCGTTTATAAGTTCCATGATGATATGCTCCATAGCCTTGTAGACCAGGCTCGTCAGGCTAATGGGGCGGTAGTTCCCAGGGTCTGTGGTGGCTCCCCCTTTGTGGAGTGGGATAACCATTGCTGTGCACAATTCAGTGGGCACAAAGCCTGAGGTGAGGCTATGATTGAACATGGTACTTAGGTGGGGTGCTAGTTCGTTCTGTAGTTCATGTAGAACACAGCCTGGGATGTTGTCAGGTCCCATGGATGCTGTGTTTTTGGCTTTGGAGTGTGTGTTTTTTACTGGTGCAGCTGTGATTACAGGTACTTTGCATTCTTCCAGTACAGAGATGGGTCCTTTAGGGAATGAGAGAGGGGTAAAGTTAGCACTGAACCTATCTGCCAGGATGTTGGTAATATCAGTTGGTTCTGTATATTTAGTGCCATTGTGCTGTAACACAGAGCAGATCTGAGTGTTGCTGTTGAGATTCTTGGCATAGCTATAGAATGCTTTGTGGTTGTCTTTAGAATCAGTGGCGATTTTGTTTTTGTAACTAGCTTTGGAGGATTTTATGAGGGATCTCAGCTTCTTACTGAGGTTGACCACGGAGTTCCTCCAGCCATGGGATTTTACTCTTTTTTGCAACAGTTTATTTCTTCTGTTGTAGAGTTTGTTTATAGAAGGGGACCATCAGACTGGCTTCCTTTTTTTGGAGGATAGTGTATTGGTTCTGTTAGGAATTGCATGATCCGTGCACTCGGGACACATTTATTGGTTAAGTTGTTTTCACAGGATACACCTGTCAAAACATGGACTGCAACCTGCACAGTGGGACAGGTGGTGGCCCTAGCACAGTCATCAGTCATGCTGCTGCAAGGGGATATACAGACACACACACACACACACACACACACACACACACTCACTCATGAACTGCCCTTGTTGAGGGTAGAACTATTACCTGTCTAGTTGCACATACTATAGTGCTACATGCATATCGCATGTGCCACAGAGTTTATATTTTTTTGCAGTGTCTGCCACTACTATTCAGGTGGATGACATCTGCAGGCACTGTAAATGTTACCACCGGGGATGTTAACAGATTTGCACAGGCTCCTAAAATGGTACAGCTGTTGCACACACACAGGCAAGACAATCACACTGCTGCATTGTTACATGTATACATACACACATACACTCTCACAGTTGCCAGTATTGGGATTAGAACCTCCACCTATCTACACTATAGTACTACATACATATAGAAAGTGTCAAGGAGGTATTGTGTTGGGAGCGTGTCTAACTGTGCTTCTAAGGTGGAAGACATCAGTAGGCCCTGAACGGGTTGCCAATGGGGGGGGGGTTAACAGGTTTGCACAGGCCCTTAGAATGGTATAACCATCACACACACACACACACACACACACACACACACACACACACACACACACACACACACACACGCACACACACACACTCTGCTACAGGGGATATGCTTATACACATGCTCACTGAGTTGCCATTGGGATTAGAGCCCCTACCTGTCTAGTTGTATATACTGTAGTGCTACGCACTTATGCATGAGCCACAGAGCTTATGTGTCTAGAGAGAGTCTAACTGTGCTTCTAAGGTGGATGACATCAGCAGGCCCTGTGAAGTAAGCCAATGGAGAGGTTAACAGGTAGGCATAGCCCTTAAAATGTATTAATATTGCACACATATAGGCAAGACATACACACTGCTGCAAGGGGATGTACTTACGCACATGCACTCACTGAGTTGCCATTGCTGGGATTAGAAAAACTACCTATCTAGTTGTATATACAGTAGTGCTACGTAGTTACTGCATGCACCACAAAGCTTATGCATTTGGAGAGTGCCTGCCACTGCTGTTGGGGTGGATGATGTCACCAACTGTTGACAGCGAGGCCACTGTTATGGAGGACACTGATCACAGGACAATAAAATGAGTGACCATTGCACAGACATATGCCTGTTGGGCATGTGTATACTGCTGTATGTGGAATATCTACACAAACACACACACAGTGGCTGATGTGAGATTACCTTACCTACTATTACACACTACAGCTCACCATACTAATTGCACATGCCACTGGTTATTATTTATTATTATTATTTTACATTTGTTTACCGGGAAAGTCAGACTGGACACAAGTCCTTTTTCAGCAGAGGCCGGGGGAGAAAAGCTCCATAAATTCACAAATTACATGTATAACAAAGTAGTTTTCACAGGTAACAATATAGATTTTACAGATATAGAAGTTTAACTTTGAACCAATTTAGAAGAAGAAGTATCAGTGTGATAATGGGAAAAAAATCACATCAATAAGACTAGGATGAATTTTACAGCTTAACTCAATACAGCTAAGTTAGGTCAAAAATGACAAGTATGTCTGCAGGAAATATTTAAGCAGAGAATGGGGCTAGAGTACCTCTGTAAGGTAGGTATGAGAAGATGATGCTAGTCTAGCCTGGGTTAGCCTGGTTACACTTGGTGTACAAGTGGCTGCAGCAATATATCATTCTATATGCCTTTCTGTGTGTCTCTCTCTCTCTCTCTCTCTCTCTCTCTCTCTCCCCCTCTCTCTCTCTAGATATATATATATATATATATATATATATATATATATATATATATATATATATATATATATATATATATATATATATATATATATATATATATATATATATATATATATATATATATATATATATATATATATATATATATATATATATATATATATATATATATATATATATATATATATATATATATATATATATATATATATATATAAATATATGTTTTATATATGTGTGTGTGTGTGTGTGTGTGTGTGTGTCTCTATATAAAACTCTACAGATCCATATATATCTTATATGTGCCACATACTGATAGATAAGGGCAATCATGTCTGATGGGGATAGGGAGATACAGTTAGGTATACATAACTGTCTGTATGCACAGAGATATATGGACATCTCAGTTCTATATTCAGATGTGCCTTCAGACATAGGCTGAAATTAGCTAATTATAAGAGCATGCCCAATGTGACCATCGGTACTTACAAGTGGAGTCCAGGTCAGACCTACCTGTACTCCAGTCTGGAAGTTTGTGTGCTATAGTCAATTGACTGCTGCACCTGATTAAACAGTCCAGCACCAATATGATGACCAAGGGATTTCCTGGCTGTGTGGTGTCGGTAATATCTGACTCATATCTAGGGTGTGTACCGAGTCTATTAGACTGAACAGGGTTTTGCATCATATGTGTGGTATATTTTACATAGCAATGTGATTTCCTGGTACATCACTGGCAGATCATTATAGATTGATGTGAGGAACTGCTGACAGACATTTGGTTTACTGACTTCATACACTGCCTGGGACCCATCATACTGCACGAACTGTTCTATTCTGCACTTTCTACATTTGTCTGAACATTATTTCCTCCTTTTCCTTATATGTGGGCCTTTGTCCTGCCCCACTCCAGTACCTGGCTTTTTCCACAGCTGCTGCTCTTTGTAGTTGTAGCTATGCTGAGACTGGGGTATGTGATGTAACACCACATACAGGGTTACAGACTTCATACATCTGACTGTACCTGTTTTGCAGGTTGTCCAGCCTTGTGCCCCATATGTCAGCTCTGGTCCTCATTTGGTTTGTGTTGGACTGTTATTATAAGGCTACATGGTGCCCATACCTCTCAGTCTCTTGGAGCCAGAAATCTGGACAAAGCCATGTATAAAAGTGGGACACAGACACAGGCACAAACATAGGGACAAGTGTTTCATATTGCTCTTGCAAACTTAGACAGTTGGTGGAATTCAGATTTTATATAAGCATACATGTTCTGATGGGTATGAAGTGTGCATCTCAACTGTCTGTCATTAATCAACTTTTGTTGATTCGCCAGTAGCTTGCCAGAAAAATGCAATGTTATGAAACACAGACCATATATATGAGGCAGAAATGTGGACATTCTGTGACACTCTTACATTTGAGGGGTATAATGGTGCCCACTGAGTTCTTGTAAGTACGAACACAGTCACGTGACAGCCTTGACATCCTGCTGCTACTCTGACCTGTTACAACCTGCTGTTCTACTAGCCACCATCTAGGTTACTCAGAGCTCGGTACTGTCCATATCTTTGCCCCCCTGTCCCTCCATTGTATCTGGTTTTGTCCAGCTTTCCTGCACTAACAAATAGTGACATATGGACAGTCTGTAGAACTCTTACCATAGGTGTAGCTCACATGCAAAATAGTAGGCTCAGTCAGTCTCGAACCATGGGCACCATAAACTGTGTTAATGTACTTAGCCCACTAAGCCACTACAGCCAAAAAAGATCCAAGGCAACATTCATCAAAGGTACATCCAGAGTTTATCCACAAAATATCAACGAAGAATCCAGACAGGTTAATACAATCAAGGTAAGCACTTTCATCCAAAACAAATGAAAGAACTTCATCAGACAGTTACAAACCATGAAAAGCCAGTATAAGTAATTCAAAGAAAAATGACATCACTTCCCCTAATAACCATTTAAAGGCATATTCTCCCCATTAACACTTCATATACATTAATATTATAGTAGATAAAATTAAGTTCACAACCTATCATACATATTTTAAAAATACAAATTACATATGCTAAACACAAAAATTATACTTAAAAGGTTTATAAGTGTTTAAGTTATCTTTCTAAAGCTTTTAAATATAAAATACATTTCAAAGAACACTGGTCATTAAGGCCAAGACTGGCAAAAGCATTAACTTTGAGCTGCCAATAAAACTCCTGCTCCTCTAAACGGAGGGGCCGAGGACCTCCTCTGATATTCTTGATAACATTATCAATTATTAGATAGTTGAAAGAATGCCCAGGGTTCTCAGAGACATGTTTGGCCAAAGCATTTGTGGTATTGGCTTTGTCAATATTATATTGGTGTTTGTATACTCTCAATTTAAAGTGTCTCTCTGTTTTCCCACTATAGAACCCTGGGCAGCATTGGCATAAGGCAATGTACACAATACCACAACTTTCACAATCGTATTTACCTCTAACCTGGTATGTTACATTATTAAGAGTAAAGGAACTAGCAACCATCATAAATTTACATAAATTGCATCTGCCACATTTTGTCATTCCCACTTGTAATGGGTACGCCCTAGTGTTATTTTCAAACATATTCTTTAGGTTATTCCCTCTTAAGCCACTACAGCCACCAGACAGTACAGTTTCATTCCTGACATTATCAACCACGAACATACATAGCCCATCAACCCCTGCATATTGTGGAAATGGAAAATGTCACCAGGTTGATTGGGGTAGCCCTGAGATTGTGCTGCCTGCTGCTATTACCTTGCAAACATAATTTACTGCAGTTGTATAGGAACATGGGTATGTTGCGGGTTGGTGATTCTAGCATTGACAGTCAAGCATCTGTCCTATGACCTCGCTGTTTGTAATTCCCTCGAATAGTGCACTGGGTTTGGCTGGCTTGGGGCCTACTGCGTATTATGGGGTAGCCAGTATTGGGCAGAGAGTTCCAGTTGTCCCACATAGCTGTCATTTGTCTGCAGCTATCCCGGAAGCCACTCTATTTTCTTGCATACATGCAGCAGGTTCATACTTATGCTACCATACTGTAACCCCATACATTTGTTGTAAAGAAGAATGACTTACCTTGTGAGTGGAGCATTAGATATAATGGTGCTTCAGGGCTGACTCTGTCAGATGCACACAGTGCACAGCTAATACATGTTAAGGTACATTTGTGTTGTGGCTGGCATCCTTTTTAGTATGTATGCGAGTCGGAGTGAGGTGTCAGTCCTTAAGTCCCTAGGAGGTCAGTGCATGTGCTATGCATTACTTCTTTTCCAGGGCCAGGGCATACTGGGCATGCCTACATTTGCCTACAGGGACAGGCTCAGGGGATGCTCCTTCAAGTCCTCAGGTGACTGTGGAAACCTTAGCCCTGATGGGGGGTTGTGTGTCCCTTCCCTGTAATGTTCCTGCTGCAGCTGTTTCCACAGGATCATATTGTGTAGCATGGCACATACTGTGAACATGTGTGCACATGTGGCTGTAGAGTACTGCAGTGCTCCACCAGATATATCAAGGCAGCAGAACCATGACTTGAGCAGCCCAAACACATGCTCTATGATGTTTCTAGTTTGTGCGCGTGCCTCTTTATATGCATTCTTTGGTAGGCATGTGTGCATTTCTGATGGGTGTCATGATCCACAGTTCTGGTGCTTAGCCAACATCCCCCAGTAGATGGTCGTATGGGATGTCACCCCTGGCAAACGTCTGGTACAGCTGTGATGCATGCCAGATGTGGGAGCTGTGATAACTGCCAGGGGTGCCAACACACACATTCATGATAATTCCGTGGGCATTGCACACAACCTGGTAGAAGATGGAGTGATACCCCTTGTGGTTGATGTAGACTATACCCTCTTCAGCGGGTGGTGCTTTGATGTGCACATGACTGCAGTCTAGGGCACCCAGTACCTCAGGCTAGTGTGGTACATGGTGGAAGAGATGTATATTTCTGGCCCTCTCCTCAGGGTGCGAGGTAAATAAATGTGCTCATTGGCATGTCTGGCATCCAGGAACTGGTGGAGTACCCTGGATGCAGATGTCTGTGAGAACCCCATTATATTCACAGCTGGCTTTTTGAAAAGTACCTGTAGCTAATATTCTAAGGGCTACACATTCCTTTGTATCCATTGGGATGGGTTGCCATCTATTTGCTCTAGGTCTGACTTGAGGGCGGGAGATCTCGGGGAGTTCTTGTATGTCCCTGCCCACCCTGTAGCGCTCTACAATCTCCAGCTCATGTAGTCCCAGGAATGTTACCCTGGGCATGAACACTGTTCTTCTTCTCGGTCTGGGCCTATTGTCAGCATCAGCATTATCACTGAGCTCAGCCTTGGGCACATACAGATGTAGCAGAGCAGCAGCAGCCCCTTGCATTTTGTCAGTTAAAATTCCCAAGTCTGTACTCCAATGGTGATAGTATGTGGGAAAAATCAGATTGTAGGGTGTATGCATACTTTATATGATGTGCTGCAAATGCAGTCTGTGTGATTGGCTCACTATGATGCATTCTACCTGACAGGTCTATCATTGGGGGGTTGAATGGGCCAGTGTCTGTTGAACAGGGCTTATCAGTCATTTCTACTTGATTGGCTTCCCTAGCTGTTTCCTTTTTTTTTTTTTAAATTCTTTCTCTGCTAAGCATTGGGGCGAGGTGTGCAAACCTGCGGTGCTAGTGTAAACAGTGCTCAGCAGTTTGGACACTCCCATGTGCACTGGCATGCTCAGCTGTTCTTAAACCAGATAAAGCATGCAACACAGGGCTAAAGACAGCTCAGCACCATCAGACACCCCCCTGCTTAGCAGTGCTTAGCTGAGTGCAAACAGGTACTGTTGACCTCCAATCCGCTTACACATAGCATGACACATCCCCTTTTGATGTTAGCTGCCTGTTCTATTACTACCTACATGGTTCTAGCCCTACCGTGGGTTGTATTTGTAGACACAGTGGCCTTTTTTGCTATTCAGTAACCCCAGCTCAATTAATACAACTAATTGAGTATACCCTGGATACTTCACTACTCCAGGGCCTGCCACCGTAGCAAACGCTGTAACCTGCCATTGTAAGGCTCTGCATGCTGGGCACTATAATGCAATATTTTTGCAGATGTCTAATTTTCATTTTTTACACTTTTTAATTTTTTGCATAACAGCATGTTTGCATGGTGCTGTGCACTGCACAAACATAATATATGTATTAAAAATATACAGTTTTTATTGATTTGCATTGCTTTTTGACTCACTGGCCATAGTTTTGGCTATTTGAATGCCTACAGTGCAATATCCACCCTTTTATTTGGGCTTTTATTAAAAAGACATGCATCTGGAGTGTTTCATCCCAGGCTTCCACTGAAAATTAGCTTATTCCAAGTCGGACTTTCCTGGTTAAAAATGTTAAATAAATAAATAAAATAAAAAAAATTTACAGCTACTGTTTAAGTTTTACGTTCCATTACACAGTTTCTGTCAGCGTACATTTCTAACACCAAACCAGCACCTACATTGATGCTTTTCTGCTTACTGGATCACAAATCAATCTCATTTGCATGGATTTCACCAGCTTATGAGGTGATTTGCATTCCATGGACACTTCAGTGTCCACACACTCGTGCATGCCCCTCCGCCTTGTTTATTGGCTTGCTCGGCGACCATGTTCCATGTTGGGGCTGTGCCATTATGCCTACAATGCAAATCACTCCATGTAGGCTTTATTGAATTCCCTGGATAATTTTTACTTTAAACTGAAGTGGCATTCATAATACATGATTAGACATTATATACAACCAGCATACATTATCAGATGTATTATAACCTTAACAAGTTCATGGTAGCAATAACGATCAAATGAAATATTTTGACCTTAGAAAAGGACCATTAGCATAACACAAAAAATGAAATTATAAACACAGCATCTCATCAATGCACCATCCTGAATCCTCCTCAGTACACCTGCCTTCACCCATACATCTTAATTTCTGAGCATTATGAAATGGTACTGGTCTTAAAATCACAGCAGAGTGAAAAACAAGAACATTTTATGGGGAAGCCCTTACCTGTAATCACTAGTTGCACCTTTGCTCTTAAGAGAAATAAGTTACTACAGAGGACCATCCTATGAACTTCAGTGTCATGTGTTATATAAAAGAAAAGTGTCTGCCAGTACAAGTACAGACAGAGCTTTTTCTGTGTTTGGCTCCATGTCTAACTGTATACTTCCCTTTCTAGGAGTACATCCCCAAACGAAAAAACTGCTTCCCCTTCATTAATTAATCACACTTTAACAAAATACCATATTAGTGAGAGAAGCTGTTTTGTGTAAAGAGAGATACAGTGGGTACAAATCAGGTCATCATTTGTGTATGAAACTTGCAGAAATATGCAGTTACTGCTATTTTATGCAACTGATAAATTAACTGCATAAACAAGCCACATCTATCACTCATATTGTATTTACCATACAACATTTACTGTAGTACTAATGTCACATTTTTTGTAAATTCTTCCATGTCATTGGCAAAATTAGTCCTTAAATAAAAGTCAGAAGAACTGCACAGCAATTAACTGTATTGGAAACAAACATGAATCCCATAAACTCTGAGGTGTGCCTACTTCAGCAAGGCAGTATGTTAACCGTGAGTAATATTTATAGTCCTGGATCACAACCATATGAATTGATTGGTTCAGATAACTATTTTTTTTTTTTATGGTGAAGAGGAATATATGCACCCTTTAAAACTCACACTACAATATGCAGCCAAAAGATAGGTAGTCCTTAAAACACTCTACTAACCCAAAACATCAGACACCTTGCACATATCTTCTAGAGTTACTCTAAACATATGAATTTAACATTTCATTCTTAAAAAAGAAAAAAAAAAACTTAAGCATCAGCTGGTGCGTGAATGATCAGAGTGAGCAAGTGAGTGAATGCATACATGAAAGCAGAAGTGACTGTGTGTGAGAGATCGGAGAGAGAGAGAGAGAGAGAGTGAATGCATGTATGAAAGCTGAAGAGACCATGTGAGTGAGCGATTGGAGTGAGTAAATGAGTTAATGTATGTATTTAAGCAGACGCGACTGTGTGTGAGAGATTGGAGAGAGAGAGAGTAGCGAATGCATGTATGAAAGCTGAAGAGCCTGTGTGGGTAAGCGATTGGAGTGATTGAGTGAGTGAGTGAGTGAGTGAGTGAGTGAGTGAGTGAGTGAGTGAGTGAGTGAGTGAGTGAGTGAGTGAGTGAGTGAGTGAGTGAGTGAATGCATGCGTGAAAGCTGAAGAGACTGTGTGGGTGAGCAATCAGAGTGAGTGAATGCATGTATGAAAGCTGAAGAGACTGTGGGTGAGCGATCAGAGTGAGTGAGTGAATGCATATATGAAAGCAGAAGCGACTGTGTGTGAGATATTGGAGAGAGTGAGTGAGTGAATGCATGTATAAAAGCTAAAGAGAATGTGTGGGTGAGTGATCACAGTGAGTGAATGCATGTATGAAAGCTGAAGAGACTGTGTGGGTGAGCGATTGTAGTGAGTGAGTGAATGCATGTATTCATAGACTGATGGCTTGATGAAAGCATGATGAGTTGTGGTTTCATGGAAGGTTACTTGGCTGGTGACCCTGCTGTGCATGGGAGGGCAAGGTGACTCTGGGACTGGAGCGGTGGGTGTGCCACAGGCTGCATGTGGGAGTGTGGTGGGATGCATGCAGCCTGCGGGCCAGCATGTTTGATTCCCCTGAGATACACCGCTCTCTCAAAAGAAAAATGCCACACTGGTCCTTAATTCCAGGAGTACTCTTAACAATAACAATTAAATACCTAACAAATGATCAGATGATATAATGGCACTAATAATTACAGTGACATTAAATGTTAAGCAACAAGCAGTAAAAAATGGTGAGATAACATTTTTTCCAATTTCCAAACCACTGTAGCTACAATCATATTTACACAAATGACATATGTTACAGATATCACAATAAGCATTAATAATACACCTGTTAACTAAAGCCCATTTTTATTTTTTTTATTAAATAATACACTGATTCAACAAGAAAAGAACACTGTCAGGGTAAGGTATCACCTCCCAAAAAAAGCACAAATCCAAAATCAAAAGAGGATGATACTCCACAACAAACGAAGCAAAACCAGATGAATGAAAAGACAAGTCCTTTATTCGAATAAGTAAGCGCTTTCACGTTGCTTGGAATGCTTCATCAGACTATTTTATAATTTTATAATTGTGATTTATTTAGCATCCTGCATAAAATGTTATTGTTTCTATATAGGAAAGACTAATAGAACCTTAAGAGAAAGGATACGAGAGCATTTGTATGCTATACATAGAGAGAATGAAGGGAATGCCCTAGCCAAGCATGTACTACAAAATGACACCACACATGCCTTTAGATTTTTAGTAATAGGACAGTTAACAGAGACTGAAAGACTTGGTAATATTGGCAATAAGACAGAAAAAGCTCAGGCAAAATGGATTATTAAGCTATCTGCGAATAAAGGTCATGGTCTCAATGATAAATTCTCATTGAGACCATTTTTATTAGATAAACCTTTGAAACATTAAACATAAGTCTCACTATGCAATATGTGTTTTAGTATGTTTTAATATTTTACTTCTACTATTCATTTATTAACATGAGATTTTTATGATATATTTATATAATTTTTATGGAAAGGAAATGTATTTTTGTAATTTACATGTGACTTGCTAATGTGTTTTTCATTGATGTTTTACTTATATATAAGTTGATTTAAATTTTATGGTTTGTTGAAGACTGATGAAGTGTTCCAAGCAATGTGAAAGCGCTTACTTATTCGAATAAAGGACTTGTCTTTTCATTCATCTGGTTTTGCTTCGTTTGTTGTGGAGTATCATCCTCTTTTGATTTTGGATTTGTGCTTTTTTTGGGAGGTGATACCTTACCCTGACAGTGTTCTTTTCTTGTTGAACTTTTCTACTTTGTTCACTGAAGTGACATGACAGAAGAAACCAGCAATGTGTTACTTGAATCCAGATCTTTGGGTCTTATAGAAATCTTCACAGAAGGTATTAATCCACTTTAAAACTGTCTTATGCTGAATTAGCAAAAGCAGCCTCTACACACAGAGATACTGATTGGCATGTAGATGTTTTCCAAACAATGAGAAAGCTCGAGGACAACCTCAGTAAAATTAAGAATACCCAGTGGCAAAAAAGACATATGGAGGCATGCATTAATTTTAAAGTTGTCCCTAGAGGTCTTCATTTGTTAAAAATGCCTACTTTTGGCTCTGCCTATCCTGAACTTTTGTCTAAGTGGCAGCAACTAAATTTAGATACGAGCTATGCCTACATGAGACTACTTATTGAACAATATACTTTAATAGAGTTGGAACTTCAGCAAGAAGCTATAGCTTTAGAAGAAAAACTGACAGCAGCCCTTACCAATACACAGAAAGAAGATTTTCTTTCTGATATAGCGACTACAATGCAAGCACTAGATAATAAGTTATTATTGGCAAAAAAGAAGAAATTAGAAAGAGACTGTATGGATTTCTCAAGGGGGAACGTCTTCTCCTGGCCGAGAGAATCCACCAGGACAACATATGCTGCGACGCGTATTAACATTGAAATGCCTTTCTCTGAGCGTAACACCTTATCTGCTCCTACTCCTTCCATGCCTGCTTCCTCTTCTCAGGTAGAAGCAGCAGTCAGTGAACAACGCTCCAGTGTGAATACAGTGAACTCTGATGTTTTAAATACTACTACCATGTCAGCACCTGTAGTGAGAAGAAAAACTCCTATGTCAGCAAGTGGAACTGTTTCAGCTGAATCTAATGACAGTTCTCTTCGTTTTCCACTCCCTTTTCGACAGGAGATGAGGCGCAATTGGAGTCCACAAACAACCAGGAAAAGGAAGATATCAGGAGGCCAGTTAGAACTTCAGAAAAAAACTTTCAAAACTGTAACCAGGACTTGATTATTAATCTTTCCAGTCACATGCTTATGGACAATGAAAGAAAGATTTTGAACAAAGGTTTGTCCTTCATTCCCTCTCAGGGGACTGATGTAAGTGATTTAATTGTTGATATAAAATGTTTTGTTAGAAATATTGCACTTGGTTTACAGTCTGGCAACAATGTTTTTAATACTGATGTTATGTATTTTAAAAAACCTTCTACTTATATGCCTGCTATACATCCTTTATTGGAAAGTTTTGAAAGCGCTTGCAGTGATGATTTGTTGAAGTTTTTTGAATCTGACAATATAAAACTTGATTTTTACAATATCACCAAGGAAGAGAAGTTAGCCCTTCATGATTTAAAGAACAATACTAGTATAGTCATTCGACAAGCTGATAAAGGGGGAGCTACAGTACTTCTAGATACCGGCTACTACCATGATACTATGTTAGAAATGCTCTCAGACACTACTACTTATAAGAGACTGAGCATGTCAGATCTAGATAAGTTAATAAAAACAGTACATGCAGATTTATATGACATGTTGATGTGTGGGATTATTGATGAAGAACTTTACAAATATTTTTTGATAGAGAAACCTGTGATACCAGTAATTAGAGGTTTACCTAAGGTACACAAGACCACACATAATCCTCCGCTTAGACCAATAGTATCTGGCAGAGGCTGGTTAACTGAGACAATATCTATTTTTCTAGAAAAAAACTTGAGACCAGTTGTGGAATCTACTAGATCTATATTACGTGATACAAAACAGTTCTTAGAAACACTAGCACCTTTCAATGAGAACAATATTCTAGAAACTACAGATTATGTGGTAACTCTAGACGTTGTTTCTCTTTTCACCTGCATACCCAATGATGTAGGGATAGATTTCTTAAGGTTATATTTGTTAAACAAAGGACTTAGCAACAATCAAGTTATTAAACTCACAATGCTGTTAGAAATGGTTCTTTGTCACAATGTTTTTACCTTTAACAATGAATACTTCCTTCAAATTAAAGGAGTAGCTATGGGCACATCTTGTGCAAACTCTTATGCTAACCTTGTGTTAGCATACTGGGAGAATACGTATGTTTTAGAACATTTGACTTACTCCACTACTATAAGATATTACAAAGGTTTTGTTGATGATCTTTTTTTTATTTGGGGAGGCACACTAGAGCTCATAAAGGAGTTTGTTCTATATATCAATGGAACTACTACATTTCTTACGTTGATTGAAATGTATTCACAAAATACAATTGATTTTTTAGATGTGATATTGAGGAAAAAAGATAATACTCTAGAAACAGAAGTATTTAGGAAGGTATGTAGGAAGAATGCTATTCTTCACAGAAGTAGCATGCACCCCCCTCCCCATATACACAGAAACATTGTGAGTAATCAAGTGAAACGTTTTTCTAATATAATTAGTGATGATTTGGTTTTCTCTGATGCATTAAAAACTATAGAAAGTGATTTTAGGCATAGAGGCTTTTGCAACAGAGATATGCGTTCATTGGACACTTTTGAACACACACACCTAGGATGTCCTTTTATTAAGAAACAAGGCAGCATAGATGAGAGACCTATAGTGAGGAATAATGATAAGAGGAGACTAGTGATACCCTTTACTAATAATAATACTTCTATTGTCAACATTATTAAGAGACATTGGAACATTTTCCAGTTAGATGATGGTATAAAAGACTTAGTGGGTGAAAAACCATCTTTTAGCTATAAGAATACTAAATCTTTAATACGTATGCTTTGTTATGAGAGAGTGCCTAAAAATAAGATCTCCTCTGAGAGAAAGGGTATATTTGCATGTCGCTCTTGCAACCAGTGTATATATATAATGAAATCTAATGTTTTCATACATCCAGATACTGGTGTTAAATATGAGTTTAATGAATACGCTGATTGTAAGTCAAGAAATGTGATTTATTTAGCATCCTGCATAAAATGTTATTGTTTCTATATAGGAAAGACTAATAGAACCTTAAGAGAAAGGATACAAGAGCATTTGTATGCTATACATAGAGAGAATGAAGGGAATGCCCTAGCCAAGCATGTACTACAAAATGACACCACACATGCCTTTAGATTTTTAGTAATAGGACAGTTAACAGAGACTGAAAGACTTGGTAATATTGGCAATAAGACAGAAAAAGCTGAAGCAAAATGGATTATTAAGCTATCTGCGAATAAAGGTCATGGTCTCAATGATAAATTCTCATTGAGACCATTTTTATTAGATAAAAAAAAAAAAAAAAAAAAAAAATTCTTGCTTTTTTCCCACTTTTCTGAGAGTTAAAAAAGTTCAGTTACAGGCTTGCTGTTCCTGAACAATTTGAAAGTTTCTGTGAGGCCATTTTTGCTTGGGCTAAAGGAAAGTCTCTCTGTTGATCAGTGGCAGTGAATAACATTGAGCAGCTTCCCTGCCCCCCGTAGAGGTGGTTACTGACTTGAAACTGTAGTTTTATTGGCCACTAGGGGTCATTTCCAAAACTCCTTCATCTTCCTCTCTTAAAACCTAGTTGCCTCATGGTTTGGGCGACTTTTCAGGCTTGTTGGGTGTTGGTGAGGCACCCTCCAAGAGGAAAGAATGCTGAGAGAAGAAGGGAGCCACTTTTGAGATTTTAAGTATTTTTTCTCTGTTTATTTGCTAAGTTTTTCTGCATAGCTGCCTAGCTTGAGCATTTGCTGGCTTGTTAAACTTGATTTCTGTATTAGTAGCTGTATTTAGAGCACAACCAAAAGCTGTTTGCTGAATTTCCTGTTTGCACTTAATTTTAAATCTTTTTTTCTTAAAACTTGCATATTTTCTGTCCTTGACCTAGCACTCTTGTGTGGGGTCATTTACTGCACTGTTATAACATGATATTACTTGTGAACCTCTGCTATCTCTGAAAAAAAAAAAAAAAAAAAAAAAAATCTTGCTTTTTTCCCACTTTTCTGAGAGTTAAAAAAGTTCAGTTACAGGCTTGCTGTTCCTGAACTATTTGAAAGTTTCTGTGAGGCCATTTTTGCTTGGGCTAAAGGAAAGTCTCTCTGTTGATCAGTGGCAGTGAATAACATTGAGCAGCTTCCCTGCCCCCGTAGAGGTGGTTACTGACTTGAAACTGTAGTTTTATTGGCCACTAGGGGTCATTTCCAAAACTCCTTCATCTTCCTCTCTTAAAACCTAGTTGCCTCGTGGTTTGGCGACTTTTCAGGCTTGTTGGCTGTTGGTGAAGCACCCTCCAAGAGGAAAAAATGCTGAGAGAAGAAGGGAGCCACTTTTGAGATTTTAAGTATTTTTCTCTGTTTATTTGCTAAGTTTTTCTGCATAGCTGCCTAGCTTGAGCATTTGCTGGCTTGTTAAACTTGATTTCTGTATTAGTAGCTGTATTTAGAGCACAACCAAAAGCTGTTTGCTGAATTTCCTGTTTGCACTTAATTTTAAATTGTTTTTTTCTTAAAACTTGCATATTTTCTGTCCTTGACCTAGCACTCTTGTGTGGGGTCATTTACTGCACTGTTATAACTTGATATTACTTGTGAACCTCTGCTATCTCTGAAAAAACAAAAACAAAAAAAAAAATCTTGCTTTTTCCCACTTTTCTGAGAGTTAAAAAAGTTCAGTTACAGGCTTGCTGTTCCTGAACTATTTGAAAGTTTCTGTGAGGCCATTTTTGCTTGGGCTAAAGGAAAGTCTCTCTGTTGATCAGTGGCAGTGAATAACATTGAGCAGCTTCCCTGCCCCCCGTAGAGGTGGTTACTGACTTGAAACTGTAGTTTTATTGGCCACTAGGGGTCATTTCCAAAACTCCTTCATCTTCCTCTCTTAAAACCTAGTTGCCTCGTGGTTTGGGCATCTTTTCAGGCTTGTTGGCTGTTGGTGAAGCACCCTCCAAGAGGAAAAAATGCTGAGAGAAGAAAGGAGCCACTTTTGAGATTTTAAGTATTTTTTCTCTGTTTATTTGCTAAGTTTTTCTGCATAGCTGCCTAGCTTGAGCATTTGCTGGCTTGTTAAACTTGATTTCTGTATTAGTAGCTGTATTTAGAGCACAACCAAAAGCTGTTTGCTGAATTTCCTGTTTGCACTTAATTTTAAATCGTTTTTTCTTAAAACTTGCATATTTTCTGTCCTTGACCTAGCACTCTTGTGTGGGGTCATTTACTGCACTGTTATAACTTGATATTACTTGTGAACCTCTGCTATCTCTGAAAAAACAAAAACAAAAAAAAAATCTTGCTTTTTTCCCACTTTTCTGAGAGTTAAAAAAGTTCAGTTACAGGCTTGCTGTTCCTGAACTATTTGAAAGTTTCTGTGAGGCCATTTTTGCTTGGGCTAAAGGAAAGTCTCTCTGTTGATCAGTGGCAGTGAATAACATTGAGCAGCTTCCCTGCCCCCGTAGAGGTGGTTACTGACTTGAAACTGTAGTTTTATTGGCCACTAGGGGTCATTTCCAAAACTCCTTCATCTTCCTCTCTTAAAACCTAGTTGCCTCATGGTTTGGGCATCTTTTCAGGCTTGTTGGCTGTTGGTGAAGCACCCTCAAGAGGAAAAATGCTGAGAGAAGAAGGAGCCACTTTTGAGATTTTAAGTATTTTTTCTCTGTTTATTTGCTAAGTTTTTCTGCATAGCTGCCTAGCTTGAGCATTTGCTGGCTTGTTAAACTTGATTTCTGTATTAGTAGCTGTATTTAGAGCACAACCAAAAGCTGTTTGCTGAATTTCCTGTTTGCACTTAATTTTAAATCGTTTTTTCTTAAAACTTGCATATTTTCTGTCCTTGACCTAGCACTCTTGTGTGGGGTCATTTACTGCACTGTTATAACTTGATATTACTTGTGAACCTCTGCTATCTCTGAAAAAAAAACAAAAAAAAAAATCTTGCTTTTTCCCACTTTTCTGAGAGTTAAAAAGTTCAGTTACAGGCTTGCTGTTCCTGAACTATTTGAAAGTTTCTGTGAGGCCATATTTGCTTGGGCTAAAGGAAAGTCTTTCTGTTGATCAGTGGCAGTGAATAACATTGAGCAGCTTCCCTGCCCCCGTAGAGGTGGTTACTGACTTGAAACTGTAGTTTTATTGGCCACTAGGGGTCATTTCCAAAACTCCTTCATCTTCCTCTCTTAAAACCTAGTTGCCTCGTGGTTTGGGCATCTTTTCAGGCTTGTTGGCTGTTGGTGAAGCACCCTCAAGAGGAAAAACGCTGAGAGAAGAAGGAGCCACTTTTGAGATTTTAAGTATTTTTCTCTGTTTATTTGCTAAGTTTTTCTGCATAGCTGCCTAGCTTGAGCATTTGCTGGCTTGTTAAACTTGATTTCTGTATTAGTAGCTGTATTTAGAGCACAACCAAAAGCTGTTTGCTGAATTTCCTGTTTGCACTTAATTTTAAATCGTTTTTTCTTAAAACTTGCATATTTTCTGTCCTTGACCTAGCACTCTTGTGTGGGGTCATTTACTGCACTGTTATAACTTGATATTACTTGTGAACCTCTGCTATCTCTGAAAAAAACAAAAACAAAAAAAAATCTTGCTTTTTTCCCACTTTTCTGAGAGTTAAAAAAGTTCAGTTACAGGCTTGCTGTTCCTGAACTATTTGAAAGTTTCTGTGAGGCCATTTTTGCTTGGGCTAAAGGAAAGTCTCTCTGTTGATCAGTGGCAGTGAATAACATTGAGCAGCTTCCCTGCCCCCCGTAGAGGTGGTTACTGACTTGAAACTGTAGTTTTATTGGCCACTAGGGGTCATTTCCAAAACTCCTTCATCTTCCTCTCTTAAAACCTAGTTGCCTCATGGTTTGGGTGTCTTTTCAGGCTTGTTGGCTGTTGGTGAAGCACCCTCCAAGAGGAAAAAATGCTGAGAGAAGAAGGGAGCCACTTTTGAGATTTTAAGTATTTTTTCTCTGTTTATTTGCTAAGTTTTTCTGCATAGCTGCCTAGCTTGAGCATTTGCTGGCTTGTTAAACTTGATTTCTGTATTAGTAGCTGTATTTAGAGCACAACCAAAAGCTGTTTGCTGAATTTCCTGTTTGCACTTAATTTTAAATCGTTTTTTTCTTAAAACTTGCATATTTTCTGTCCTTGACCTAGCACTCTTGTGTGGGGTCATTTACTGCACTGTTATAACTTGATATTACTTGTGAACCTCTGCTATCTCTGAAAAAAAAAAACAAAAAAAAATCTTGCTTTTTTCCCACTTTTCTGAGAGTTAAAAAAGTTCAGTTACAGGCTTGCTGTTCCTGAACTATTTGAAAGTTTCTGTGAGGCCATTTTTGCTTGGGCTAAAGGAAAGTCTCTCTGTTGATCAGTGGCAGTGAATAACATTGAGCAGCTTCCCTGCCCCCGTAGAGGTGGTTACTGACTTGAAACTGTAGTTTTATTGGCCACTAGGGGTCATTTCCAAAACTCCTTCATCTTCCTCTCTTAAAACCTAGTTGCCTCGTGGTTTGGGCATCTTTTCAGGCTTGTTGGCTGTTGGTGAAGCACCCTCCAAGAGGAAAAATGCTGAGAGAAGAAGGGAGCCACTTTTGAGATTTTAAGTATTTTTCTCTGTTTATTTGCTAAGTTTTTCTGCATAGCTGCCTAGCTTGAGCATTTGCTGGCTTGTTAAACTTGATTTCTGTATTAGTAGCTGTATTTAGAGCACAACCAAAAGCTGTTTGCTGAATTTCCTGTTTGCACTTAATTTTAAATCGTTTTTTTCTTAAAACTTGCATATTTTCTGTCCTTGACCTAGCACTCTTGTGTGGGGTCATTTACTGCACTGTTATAACTTGATATTACTTGTGAACCTCTGCTATCTCTGAAAAAAAAAAAAAAAAATCTTGCTTTTTTCCCACTTTTCTGAGAGTTAAAAAAGTTCAGTTACAGGCTTGCTGTTCCTGAACTATTTGAAAGTTTCTGTGAGGCCATTTTTGCTTGGGCTAAAGGAAAGTCTCTCTGTTGATCAGTGGCAGTGAATAACATTGAGCAGCTTCCCTGCCCCCGTAGAGGTGGTTACTGACTTGAAACTGTAGTTTTATTGGCCACTAGGGGTCATTTCCAAAACTCCTTCATCTTCCTCTCTTAAAACCTAGTTGCCTCGTGGTTTGGGCATCTTTTCAGGCTTGTTGGCTGTTGGTGAAGCACCCTCCAAGAGGAAAAACGCTGAGAGAAGAAGGGAGCCACTTTTGAGATTTTAAGTATTTTTTCTCTGTTTATTTGCTAAGTTTTTCTGCATAGCTGCCTAGCTTGAGCATTTGCTGGCTTGTTAAACTTGATTTCTGTATTAGTAGCTGTATTTAGAGCACAACCAAAAGCTGTTTGCTGAATTTCCTGTTTGCACTTAATTTTAAATCGTTTTTTCTTAAAACTTGCATATTTTCTGTCCTTGACCTAGCACTCTTGTGTGGGGTCATTTACTGCACTGTTATAACTTGATATTACTTGTGAACCTCTGCTATCTCTGAAAAAAAAACAAAAAAAAATCTTGCTTTTTCCCACTTTTCTGAGAGTTAAAAAGTTCAGTTACAGGCTTGCTGTTCCTGAACTATTTGAAAGTTTCTGTGAGGCCATTTTGCTTGGGCTAAAGGAAAGTCTCTCTGTTGATCAGTGGCAGTGAATAACATTGAGCAGCTTCCCTGCCCACGTAGAGGTGGTTACTGACTTGAAACTGTAGTTTTATTGGCCACTAGGGGTCATTTCCAAAACTCCTTCATCTTCCTCTCTTAAAACCTAGTTGCCTCGTGGTTTGGGCATCTTTTCAGGCTTGTTGGCTGTTGGTGAAGCACCCTCCAAGAGGAAAAACGCTGAGAGAAGAAGGGAGCCACTTTTGAGATTTTAAGTATTTTTTCTCTGTTTATTTGCTAAGTTTTTCTGCATAGCTGCCTAGCTTGAGCATTTGCTGGCTTGTTAAACTTGATTTCTGTATTAGTAGCTGTATTTAGAGCACAACCAAAAGCTGTTTGCTGAATTTCCTGTTTGCACTTAATTTTAAATCGTTTTTTCTTAAAACTTGCATATTTTCTGTCCTTGACCTAGCACTCTTGTGTGGGGTCATTTACTGCACTGTTATAACTTGATATTACTTGTGAACCTCTGCTATCTCTGAAAAAAAAAAAAAAAATCTTGCTTTTTTCCCACTTTTCTGAGAGTTAAAAAAGTTCAGTTACAGGCTTGCTGTTCCTGAACTATTTGAAAGTTTCTGTGAGGCCATTTTTGCTTGGGCTAAAGGAAAGTCTCTCTGTTGATCAGTGGCAGTGAATAACATTGAGCAGCTTCCCTGCCCCCCGTAGAGGTGGTTACTGACTTGAAACTGTAGTTTTATTGGCCACTAGGGGTCATTTCCAAAACTCCTTCATCTTCCTCTCTTAAAACCTAGTTGCCTCGTGGTTTGGGCATCTTTTCAGGCTTGTTGGCTGTTGGTGAAGCACCCTCCAAGAGGAAAAACGCTGAGAGAAGAAGGGAGCCACTTTTGAGATTTTAAGTATTTTTCTCTGTTTATTTGCTAAGTTTTTCTGCATAGCTGCCTAGCTTGAGCATTTGCTGGCTTGTTAAACTTGATTTCTGTATTAGTAGCTGTATTTAGAGCACAACCAAAAGCTGTTTGCTGAATTTCCTGTTTGCACTTAATTTTAAATCGTTTTTTTCTTAAAACTTGCATATTTTCTGTCCTTGACCTAGCACTCTTGTGTGGGGTCATTTACTGCACTGTTATAACTTGATATTACTTGTGAACCTCTGCTATCTCTGAAAAAAACAAAAAAAAAAAATCTTGCTTTTTTCCCACTTTTCTGAGAGTTAAAGTTCAGTTACAGGCTTGCTGTTCCTGAACTATTTGAAAGTTTCTGTGAGGCCATTTTTGCTTGGGCTAAAGGAAAGTCTCTCTGTTGATCAGTGGCAGTGAATAACATTGAGCAGCTTCCCTGCCCCCGTAGAGGTGGTTACTGACTTGAAACTGTAGTTTTATTGGCCACTAGGGGTCATTTCCAAAACTCCTTCATCTTCCTCTCTTAAAACCTAGTTGCCTCGTGGTTTGGGCATCTTTTCAGGCTTGTTGGCTGTTGGTGAAGCACCCTCCAAGAGGAAAAATGCTGAGAGAAGAAGGGAGCCACTTTTGAGATTTTAAGTATTTTTTCTCTGTTTATTTGCTAAGTTTTTCTGCATAGCTGCCTAGCTTGAGCATTTGCTGGCTTGTTAAACTTGATTTCTGTATTAGTAGCTGTATTTAGAGCACAACCAAAAGCTGTTTGCTGAATTTCCTGTTTGCACTTAATTTTAAATCGTTTTTTTCTTAAAACTTGCATATTTTCTGTCCTTGACCTAGCACTCTTGTGTGGGGTCATTTACTGCACTGTTATAACTTGATATTACTTGTGAACCTCTGCTATCTCTGAAAAAACAAAACAAAAAAAAATCTTGCTTTTTCCCACTTTTCTGAGAGTTAAAAAGTTCAGTTACAGGCTTGCTGTTCCTGAACTGTTTGAAAGTTTCTGTGAGGCCATTTTGGCTTGGGCTAAAGGAAAGTCTCTCTGTTGATCAGTGGCAGTGAATAACATTGAGCAGCTTCCCTGCCCCCCCGTAGAGGTGGTTACTGACTTGAAACTGTAGTTTTATTGGCCACTAGGGGTCATTTCCAAAACTCCTTCATCTTCCTCTCTTAAAACCTAGTTGCCTCGTGGTTTGGGCATCTTTTCAGGCTTGTTGGCTGTTGGTGAAGCACCCTCCAAGATGAAAAAGACTGAGAGAAGAAGGGAGCCACTTTTGAGATTTTAAGTATATTTTCTCTGTTTATTTGCTAAGTTTTTCTGCATAGCTGCCTAGCTTGAGCATTTGCTGGCTTGTTAAACTTGATTTCTGTATTAGTAGCTGTATTTAGAGCACAACCAAAAGCTGTTTGCTGAATTTCCTGTTTGCACTTAATTTTAAATCGTTTTTTCTTAAAACTTGCATATTTTCTGTCCTTGACCTAGCACTCTTGTGTGGGGTCATTTACTGCACTGTTATAACTTGATATTACTTGTGAACCTCTGCTATCTCTGAAAAAAAAAAAAAAAAAATCCTGCTTTTTCCCACTTTTCTGAGAGTTAAAAAAGTTCAGTTACAGGCTTGCTGTTCCTGAACTATTTGAAAGTTTCTGTGAGGCCATTTTTGCTTGGGCTAAAGGAAAGTCTCTCTGTTGATCAGTGGCAGTGAATAACATTGAGCAGCTTCCCTGCCCCCGTAGAGGTGGTTACTGACTTGAAACTGTAGTTTTATTGGCCACTAGGGGTCATTTCCAAAACTCCTTCATCTTCCTCTCTTAAAACCTAGTTGCCTCGTGGTTTGGGTGTCTTTTCAGGCTTGTTGGCTGTTGGTGAAGCACCCTCCAAGAGGAAAAAATGCTGAGAGAAGAAGGGAGCCACTTTTGAGATTTTAAGTATTTTTTCTCTGTTTATTTGCTAAGTTTTTCTGCATAGCTGCCTAGCTTGAGCATTTGCTGGCTTGTTAAACTTGATTTCTGTATTAGTAGCTGTATTTAGAGCACAACCAAAAGCTGTTTGCTGAATTTCCTGTTTGCACTTAATTTTAAATCGTTTTTTCTTAAAACTTGCATATTTTCTGTCCTTGACCTAGCACTCTTGTGTGGGGTCATTTACTGCACTGTTATAACTTGATATTACTTGTGAACCTCTGCTATCTCTGAAAAAACAAAAAAAAAAAAATCTTGCTTTTTTCCCACTTTTCTGAGAGTTAAAAAAGTTCAGTTACAGGCTTGCTGTTCCTGAACTATTTGAAAGTTTCTGTGAGGCCATTTTTGCTTGGGCTAAAGGAAAGTCTCTCTGTTGATCAGTGGCAGTGAATAACATTGAGCAGCTTCCCTGCCCCCGTAGAGGTGGTTACTGACTTGAAACTGTAGTTTTATTGGCCACTAGGGGTCATTTCCAAAACTCCTTCATCTTCCTCTCTTAAAACCTAGTTGCCTCGTGGTTTGGGCATCTTTTCAGGCTTGTTGGCTGTTGGTGAAGCACCCTCCAAGAGGAAAAACGCTGAGAGAAGAAGGGAGCCACTTTTGAGATTTTAAGTATTTTTCTCTGTTTATTTGCTAAGTTTTTCTGCATAGCTGCCTAGCTTGAGCATTTGCTGGCTTGTTAAACTTGATTTCTGTATTAGTAGCTGTATTTAGAGCACAACCAAAAGCTGTTTGCTGAATTTCCTGTTTGCACTTAATTTTAAATCGTTTTTTCTTAAAACTTGCATATTTTCTGTCCTTGACCTAGCACTCTTGTGTGGGGTCATTTACTGCACTGTTATAACTTGATATTACTTGTGAACCTCTGCTATCTCTGAAAAAAACAAAAAAAAAATCTTGCTTTTTTCCCACTTTTCTGAGAGTTAAAAAGTTCAGTTACAGGCTTGCTGTTCCTGAACTATTTGAAAGTTTCTGTGAGGCCATTTTGCTTGGGCTAAAGGAAAGTCTCTCTGTTGATCAGTGGCAGTGAATAACATTGAGCAGCTTCCCTGCCCCCGTAGAGGTGGTTACTGACTTGAAACTGTAGTTTTATTGGCCACTAGGGGTCATTTCCAAAACTCCTTCATCTTCCTCTCTTAAAACCTAGTTGCCTCGTGGTTTGGGCATCTTTTCAGGCTTGTTGGCTGTTGGTGAAGCACCCTCCAAGAGGAAAAACGCTGAGAGAAGAAGGGAGCCACTTTTGAGATTTTAAGTATTTTTTCTCTGTTTATTTGCTAAGTTTTTCTGCATAGCTGCCTAGCTTGAGCATTTGCTGGCTTGTTAAACTTGATTTCTGTATTAGTAGCTGTATTTAGAGCACAACCAAAAGCTGTTTGCTGAATTTCCTGTTTGCACTTAATTTTAAATCGTTTTTTCTTAAAACTTGCATATTTTCTGTCCTTGACCTAGCACTCTTGTGTGGGGTCATTTACTGCACTGTTATAACTTGATATTACTTGTGAACCTCTGCTATCTCTGAAAAAAAAAAAAAAAAAATCTTGCTTTTTTCCCACTTTTCTGAGAGTTAAAAAAGTTCAGTTACAGGCTTGCTGTTCCTGAACTATTTGAAAGTTTCTGTGAGGCCATTTTGCTTGGGCTAAAGGAAAGTCTCTCTGTTGATCAGTGGCAGTGAATAACATTGAGCAGCTTCCCTGCCCCCGTAGAGGTGGTTACTGACTTGAAACTGTAGTTTTATTGGCCACTAGGGGTCATTTCCAAAACTCCTTCATCTTCCTCTCTTAAAACCTAGTTGCCTCGTGGTTTGGGCATCTTTTCAGGCTTGTTGGCTGTTGGTGAAGCACCCTCCAAGAGGAAAAAACGCTGAGAGAAGAAGGGAGCCACTTTTGAGATTTTAAGTATTTTTTCTCTGTTTATTTGCTAAGTTTTTCTGCATAGCTGCCTAGCTTGAGCATTTGCTGGCTTGTTAAACTTGATTTCTGTATTAGTAGCTGTATTTAGAGCACAACCAAAAGCTGTTTGCTGAATTTCCTGTTTGCACTTAATTTTAAATCGTTTTTTTCTTAAAACTTGCATATTTTCTGTCCTTGACCTAGCACTCTTGTGTGGGGTCATTTACTGCACTGTTATAACTTGATATTACTTGTGAACCTCTGCTATCTCTGAAAAAACAAAAAAAAAAATCTTGCTTTTTTCCCACTTTTCTGAGAGTTAAAAAAGTTCAGTTACAGGCTTGCTGTTCCTGAACTATTTGAAAGTTTCTGTGAGGCCATTTTTGCTTGGGCTAAAGGAAAGTCTCTCTGTTGATCAGTGGCAGTGAATAACATTGAGCAGCTTCCCTGCCCCCGTAGAGGTGGTTACTGACTTGAAACTGTAGTTTTATTGGCCACTAGGGGTCATTTCCAAAACTCCTTCATCTTCCTCTCTTAAAACCTAGTTGCCTCGTGGTTTGGGCATCTTTTCAGGCTTGTTGGCTGTTGGTGAAGCACCCTCCAAGAGGAAAAAACGCTGAGAGAAGAAGGGAGCCACTTTTGAGATTTTAAGTATTTTTCTCTGTTTATTTGCTAAGTTTTTCTGCATAGCTGCCTAGCTTGAGCATTTGCTGGCTTGTTAAACTTGATTTCTGTATTAGTAGCTGTATTTAGAGCACAACCAAAAGCTGTTTGCTGAATTTCCTGTTTGCACTTAATTTTAAATCGTTTTTTCTTAAAACTTGCATATTTTCTGTCCTTGACCTAGCACTCTTGTGTGGGGTCATTTACTGCACTGTTATAACTTGATATTACTTGTGAACCTCTGCTATCTCTGAAAAAACAAAAAAAAAATCTTGCTTTTTCCCACTTTTCTGAGAGTTAAAAGGTTCAGTTACAGGCTTGCTGTTCCTGAACTATTTGAAAGTTTCTGTGAGGCCATTTTTGCTTGGGCTAAAGGAAAGTCTCTCTGTTGATCAGTGGCAGTGAATAACATTGAGCAGCTTCCCTGCCCCCGTAGAGGTGGTTACTGACTTGAAACTGTAGTTTTATTGGCCACTAGGGGTCATTTCCAAAACTCCTTCATCTTCCTCTCTTAAAACCTAGTTGCCTCGTGGTTTGGGCATCTTTTCAGGCTTGTTGGCTGTTGGTGAAGCACCCTCCAAGAGGAAAAATGCTGAGAGAAGAAGGGAGCCACTTTTGAGATTTTAAGTATTTTTTCTCTGTTTATTTGCTAAGTTTTTCTGCATAGCTGCCTAGCTTGAGCATTTGCTGGCTTGTTAAACTTGATTTCTGTATTAGTAGCTGTATTTAGAGCACAACCAAAAGCTGTTTGCTGAATTTCCTGTTTGCACTTAATTTTAAATCGTTTTTTTCTTAAAACTTGCATATTTTCTGTCCTTGACCTAGCACTCTTGTGTGGGGTCATTTACTGCACTGTTATAACTTGATATTACTTGTGAACCTCTGCTATCTCTGAAAAAAAACAAAAACAAAAAAATCTTGCTTTTTTCCCACTTTTCTGAGAGTTAAAAAAGTTCAGTTACAGGCTTGCTGTTCCTGAACTATTTGAAAGTTTCTGTGAGGCCATTTTTGCTTGGGCTAAAGGAAAGTCTCTCTGTTGATCAGTGGCAGTGAATAACATTGAGCAGCTTCCCTGCCCCCCGTAGAGGTGGTTACTGACTTGAAACTGTAGTTTTATTGGCCACTAGGGGTCATTTCCAAAACTCCTTCATCTTCCTCTCTTAAAACCTAGTTGCCTCATGGTTTGGGCATCTTTTCAGGCTTGTTGGCTGTTGGTGAAGCACCCTCCAAGAGGAAAAAATGCTGAGAGAAGAAGGGAGCCACTTTTGAGATTTTAAGTATTTTTTCTCTGTTTATTTGCTAAGTTTTTCTGCATAGCTGCCTAGCTTGAGCATTTGCTGGCTTGTTAAACTTGATTTCTGTATTAGTAGCTGTATTTAGAGCACAACCAAAAGCTGTTTGCTGAATTTCCTGTTTGCACTTAATTTTAAATCGTTTTTTTCTTAAAACTTGCATATTTTCTGTCCTTGACCTAGCACTCTTGTGTGGGGTCATTTACTGCACTGTTATAACTTGATATTACTTGTGAACCTCTGCTATCTCTGAAAAAACAAAAACAAAAAAAATCTTGCTTTTTTCCCACTTTTCTGAGAGTTAAAAAAGTTCAGTTACAGGCTTGCTGTTCCTGAACTATTTGAAAGTTTCTGTGAGGCCATTTTTGGTTGGGCTAAAGGAAAGTCTCTCTGTTGATCAGTGGCAGTGAATAACTTTGAGCAGCTTTCCTGCCCCCGTAGAGGTGGTTACTGACTTGAAACTGTAGTTTTATTGGCCACTAGGGGTCATTTCCAAAACTCCTTCATCTTCCTCTCTTAAAACCTAGTTGCCTCGTGGTTTGGGCATCTTTTCAGGCTTGTTGGCTGTTGGTGAAGCACCCTCCAAGAGGAAAAAACGCTGAGAGAAGAAGGGAGCCACTTTTGAGATTTTAAGTATTTTTTCTCTGTTTATTTGCTAAGTTTTTCTGCATAGCTGCCTAGCTTGAGCATTTGCTGGCTTGTTAAACTTGATTTCTGTATTAGTAGCTGTATTTAGAGCACAACCAAAAGCTGTTTGCTGAATTTCCTGTTTGCACTTAATTTTAAATCGTTTTTTCTTAAAACTTGCATATTTTCTGTCCTTGACCTAGCACTCTTGTGTGGGGTCATTTACTGCACTGTTATAACTTGATATTACTTGTGAACCTCTGCTATCTCTGAAAATACAAAAAAAAAAAATCTTGCTTTTTTCCCACTTTTCTGAGAGTTAAAAAAGTTCAGTTACAGGCTTGCTGTTCCCGAACTATTTGAAAGTTTCTGTGAGGTCATTTTTGCTTGGGCTAAAGGAAAGTCTCTCTGTTGATCAGTGGCAGTGAATAACATTGAGCAGCTTCCCTGCCCCCGTAGAGGTGGTTACTGACTTGAAACTGTAGTTTTATTGGCCACTAGGGGTCATTTCCAAAACTCCTTCATCTTCCTCTCTTAAAACCTAGTTGCCTCGTGGTTTGGGCATCTTTTCAGGCTTGTTGGCTGTTGGTGAAGCACCCTCCAAGAGGAAAAAACTTTTGAGATTTTAAGTATTTTTTCTCTGTTTATTTGCTAAGTTTTTCTGCATAGCTGCCTAGCTTGAGCATTTGCTGGCTTGTTAAACTTGATTTCTGTATTAGTAGCTGTATTTAGAGCACAACCAAAAGCTGTTTGCTGAATTTCCTGTTTGCACTTAATTTTAAATCGTTTTTTTCTTAAAACTTGCATATTTTCTGTCCTTGACCTAGCACTCTTGTGTGGGGTCATTTACTGCACTGTTATAACTTGATATTACTTGTGAACCTCTGCTATCTCTGAAAAAACAAAAACAAAAAAATCTTGCTTTTTTCCCACTTTTCTGAGAGTTAAAAAGTTCAGTTACAGGCTTGCTGTTCCTGAACTATTTGAAAGTTTCTGTGAGGCCATTTTTGCTTGGGCTAAAGGAAAGTCTCTCTGTTGATCAGTGGCAGTGAATAACATTGAGCAGCTTCCCTGCCTAACCATAGAGGTGGTTACTGACTTGAAACTGTAGTTTTATTGTCCGTTTGGGTCTATTCCTGCTTCTTTCCAGCCCCTGCTATCAAGTACGCTTTAACGTGCTTTAGCGCGATTAGCGGAGTTGCCACTAGAGCAGCATCGGGCAGCGCCCGGTTAAACAAGGTTAAACTCTTTCTGGCTCCAGAAAGTCTGTTCTTCAATTTTTCCCTTAGAACTGCTCTGTTAGGAACCTAAACAGTTTACACCTTCACTAAAAAGTGCAGCACTTGTTCCAAATAGCTTTTTCTTCTCAAAAGCTCAGCACTTGTCTTATAAGCATATCCCTTGTCTTATAAGCATTCTCTTTGCAGGTCAAGCACTCCTATATTATACAAATCTCTCACTAGCAAACCCCCCCAGGAGTGCCCACTTCCCTGCTAAGCCCACTACTTTTCTGTCTCATACCAACTCATAAATCTTTCTAGCATGTCGAAGGGTCAGATGCTGGCGTCCTCTCCTGCCCAGTTGGTGAATCTGGGAATTCTGAGACAATGTTACAATTGCCTCATGTACACGGACAACCCTCTCCTCCTCCCACGTAACACTAACACTTGCGAGAGATGCAGCTATTTAGCCAAACTGGAGGCTGAGCTCTCTCAACTCAGGACTGGCAAGACCAGGCAGGAGGAGAAGGCAACTACACACACCACAATACCAGTCTCACATAACTCAACCACACCACTGAATCAAACACATAAACACACTAAGACATACTCGGAGGCTCTGAGTAACATTTACCTAAACAGCAGAGGCCTCCAAAGCAGACACCCAAGCAACTGCAAACTCAATACACCACACAAACAACACATAAACAACAAAATCAGTGTGCAAAGCAGTCACTGCCCTTAAGGCCAAATACAACACCAAACATACTTGTCATAGGTGATTCCATAGTCAGACACACTGACGTCCCACTCACCAGGCTGAACAAGGAGAAGGTCACGGTAAGCTGCCTATCGGGCGCTAGAATCCGCCACATAACACAAGCACTCAGGTCACTCCATGGCAAGTACAAGTATGACACAGTCATTGTCCATGCTGGTGTGAACGACCTGAGACGTACCTCCCTGGACTACATGAAAAGAGACATAGAGGAGCTCTCTGATTATGTAGCCCAGGCAGGTATGACCCTGACCCTGAGCAGTATCCTTCCTTCACCAAGAATGATGCCACAATATAGTGACAAGATGATCAGCTTTAACAATTGGCTTAATTTCTGGTGTCATTCAAAGGGGATCCAGTGCCTGTCTGCCTGGGATGACATGCTCGACAAGCCACGCTGCTTGCAAGGGCGGCTTGCACCTGTCACCCCTGGGATTCCGGATGTTGGCTAAGGCTCTTGCCACCCCCATAGTGCCTTTTTTTAGGCAAGGCTCAAATTCTTAACCTACCACCCTAGAAAACAACAACGTGAAGAAACTAAGGGTAATGCTGCTCAATGCCAGAAGTCTAAATCTCAAAATGCATGCACTCGAGGCCCTTCTCAGTATGGAGAACATCGATGTCTGTGCTGTGACTGAAACCTGGTTCAAGGCTCCTGAGAGCACCCCGGCACTATCAGGTTTCATCTCATATCATGCGTTCCGGCCCCAAAACCCGGACCACACCACAAAAGAAGGGGGTGTATCCATATTCATCAAGGATACCCACACCTCCAGGTTGGTGGCTACGCACAAAGCATCGGAAACCATCCAGGTGCAATTAACCATAGGCAAAACTGCTCTACAATTTGTAGCATGCTACAGGCCACCCTCTCAAACTCAGGAAACCCACACAGCCTTCCTGAAGACACTGGAGGGTATAAATGTATCACCAAACACCATCATATTGGGTGACTTCAACTACCCGAATATAGACTGGGAACATTACTCAAGCCCAAACTTTCTAGCCCAAAGGTTCCTGGAGTTCATAAATTCAAATGCCATGGAACAACTAGTCACCGTCCCCACAAGAGGAGAAAATATACTAGATCTCATCATCACGAACATGGGGACAAAATGCTCCACACCGAAGTATATCCCTCATTGGTGAGATCAGATCATAAACTAATCTCACTAGAAATCCACATCCCGCCCCCACCCCAAACAAAAAAGACCACAGTGAAGAACTTCTCTAAAGCAAACTTCACACTACTCAAGACAGGTGTGGTATCCTTCAAGGCCCCCGAGCCAATGGAAACCACAACCCAAGCTGCGGAAGCCCTTACAAATGCCTTCTATGAACACCTTCAGGACTGCATGGATCAGGCAATCCCAAATAAAACCAAGACTCTTTCCACCAAGGGCAAACGTCCAGTCTGGTGGACCCCAGCCATAAACAAACTTTACAATAAGAGGAGAAAGCTATTACATGATAGAGCAAAATCCCAAAAGGGAAGGCATCTTTGATCAGCACTAGCAAGAAACTACGATCCCTCATAAAATCATCCAAGGCCAACTTTAAGAGAAAAATTGCCATAGATTCAAAAGACAATCATAAGGCCTTCTTCAGCTATGTCAGAAACCTGGGTGGAAACTCCCAGATATGCTCAGAATTAGTCCAAAATGATACAAAAATCACTGAACACACAGACATTGCCAACATACTGGCAGACAGGTTTAGTGCAAACTTCACTCCCCCTCTCCCCCCCAAAAGGAGAGATAACTATCCCAACTGAAAGTAGCCTCCCAGACATCTCAAATGCACAGGTGAAAGCTGCTCTCTCTAAAGCTAAAAACACAGCATCAATGGGACCGGATGGGGTCCCCGGCTGTGTGCTACATGAACTCAATGAAGAACTAAACCCGCACATAAGGCAGCTGTTTAATCTTAGCCTCACCACAGGATATCTGCCCAAGGAGTGGCGTACGGCAACTGTGGTCCCACTCCACAAAGGCGGTGCCTCTACGGACCCTGGTAATTACTGCCCCATAAGCTTAACAAGCCTGGTCTGCAAAGCTATGGAGAGGATCATAATGGAACTCATAAACAAGGACATAGGGGACTTGCAGACCTTGGACCCAACCCAGTTTGGCTTTGTCAAGGGCAGATCTTGCCTTTTGAACTTGGTCGACTTTTTCAAAACAGTCACCAAGGCCATTGATGAGGGAAAGGCAGTCCATACAGCCTACCTTGACCTTGCAAAAGCTTTCGACACAATACCCCACTCGGGTATTATAGAGAAACTTACCAGCTTAAATGTAAACCCATATGTCACAAGATGGGTTGCAAACTGGCTAAAGGACAGAACCCACAGGGTTAGAGTTGCTGGAGCCATGTCAGACTCCAAGCCGATTACAAGTGGAGTCCCACAGGGCTCAGTCCTTGGCCCCCTATTGTTCGGCATCTACTTCTCAGAAGTACAGGCAAACATAGGAGGACTATGGCTGACAAAGTTTGCGGATGACTGCAAACTGGGTGCCATAGTGGATAGTACATCGGACACAGACATCCTTCAGAGGGTCTCACGAAACTGATAGCTGGTGCCAGAGCCATGGCCTGAAGTTAAACGCAAAAAAGTGTATAGTCATACCCTTCAGGAAAAACAAGGTAACCCCAAGCTACCATATAGGTGGCAACCCACTAAGCACAGAAGAGGTTATCAGAGACCTGGGGACCCAGGTTGACAGTGGCCTCTCGTTTGACGCTCACATTGCTAAAGTGGTTCGAAAGACCTTCTACATTGCCCACCTGATCATGAAGGGATTCACATCCAGATCAAGTGAGGTCATTGTTCCTCTGTACTCTTCACTTATCAGACCAATGATCGAGTATAATGCCCCATTCGAGATGTATCTCACCCGACACCTGCAGCAATTGGAGAGACCCCAAAAGTTCCTCACCAAAAGGATAAAGGGACTCCAAAACCTGTCATATGCTGCCAGACTGAAGAAACTCCAACTCTATTCAGTTGCATACCATCTGCTCAGAGGTGACCTGTGCCTGACATACAAGGCCATGACCAACCCGGAATTAATGGACATGCTCCACCTCATAAAATCCAAATCCACCAAAACCACTAGAGCAAGAGACTTAAACCTTAGCACGGATATAAATAGGACGTGCTGGAGGGATAGATTTATCACCCAGAGACTCCCCATGCTGTGGAATAAAATCCCGGTCCATGTGAGGCAGAGCACCTCGCTGGCTCTGTTCAAGAGAAATCTTGACCGGTGGATGGGAGATCGTAGGTTTACCCCGGGAATCATCTCTGTGTCACTACTGGACAGAGGCACAACAAACTAATGGGCACAGTATTTCTAACATAAGGGGCGGCATAAGCCACATAACTTTGGGCTAGGCTTATAAATGCCCTAGGGCAGTTAGCCTAGTATAAACCTATGAACCTAAGATAAACCTTTGAAACATTAAACATAAGTCTCACTATGCAATATGTGTTTTAGTATGTTTTAATATTTTACTTCTACTATTCATTTATTAACATGAGATTTTTATGATATATTTATGTAATTTTTATGGAAAGGAAATTATGTATTTTTGTAATTTACATGTGACTTGCTAATGTGTTTTTCATTGGTGTTTTACTTATATATAAGTTGATTTAAATTTTATGGTTTGTTGAAGTCTGATGAAGCATTCCAAGCAACGTGAAAAAGCTTACTTATTCGAATAAAGGACTTGTCTTTTCATTCATCTGGTTTTGCTTCGTTTGTTGTGGAGTATCATCCTCTTTTGATTTTGGATTTGTGCTTTTTTTGGGAGGTGATACCTTACCCTGACAGTGTTCTTTTCTTGTTGAACTTTGCTACTTTGTTCACTGAAGGGACATGACAGAAGAAACCAGCAATGTGTTACTTGAATCCAGATCTTTGGGTCTTACAGAAATCTTCACAGAAGGTATTAATCCACTTTTAAAACTGCCTTATGCTGAATTAGCAAAAGCAGCCTCTACACACAGAGATACTGATTGGCATGCAGATGTTTTACAAACAATGAGAAAGCTCGAGGACAACCTCAGTAAAATTAAGAATACCCAGTGGCAAAAAAGACATATGGAGGCATGCATTAATTTTAAAGTTGTCCCTAGAGGTCTTCGTTTGTTAAAAATGCCTACTTTTGGCTCTGCCTATCCTGAACTTTTGTCTAAGTGGCAGCAACTAAATTTAGATACGAGCTATGCCTACATGAGACTACTTATTGAACAATATACTTTAATAGAGTTGGAACCTCAGCAAGAAGCTATAGCTTTAGAAGAAAAACTGACTGCAGCCCTTACCAATACACAGAAAGTAGATTTTCTTTCTGATATAGCGACTACAATGCAAGCGCTAGATAATAAGTTATTATTGGCAAAAAAGAAGAAATTAGAAAGAGACTGTATGGATTTCTCAAGGGGGAACGTCTTCTCCTGGCCGAGAGAATCCACCAGGACAACATATGCTGCGACGCGTACTAACATTGAAATGCCTTTCTCTGAGTGTAACACCTTATCTGCTCCTACTCCTTCCATGCCTGCTTCCTCTTCTCAGG
The DNA here is from genome assembly GCF_019279795.1 of Protopterus annectens. NCBI lineage: Eukaryota > Metazoa > Chordata > Ceratodontiformes > Protopteridae > Protopterus > Protopterus annectens. The sequence goes on along the minus strand of NC_056733.1, from coordinate 1,800,868,566 downwards.
TAGAAGCAGCAGTCAGTGAACAACGCTCCAGTGTGAATACAGTGAACTCTGATGTTTTAAATACTACTACCATGTCAGCACCTGTAGTGAGAAGAAAAACTCCTATGTTAGCAAGTGGAACTGTTTCAGCTGAATCTAATGACACTTCTCTTCGTTTTCCACTCCCTTTTCGACAGGAGATGAGGCGCAATTGGAGTCCACAAACAACCAGGAAAAGGAAGATATCAGGAGGCCAGTTAGAACTTCAGAAAAAAACTTTCAAAACTGTAACCAGGACTTGATTATTAATCTTTCCAGTCACATGCTTATGGACAATGAAAGAAAGATTTTGAACAAAGGTTTGTCCTTCATTCCCTCTCAGGGGACTGATGTAAGTGATTTAATTGTTGATATAAAATGTTTTGTTAGAAATATTGCACTTGGTTTACAGTTTGGCAACAATGTTTTTAATACTGATGTTATGTCTTTTAAAAAACTTCTACTTATATGCCTGCTATACATCCTTTATTGGAAAGTTTTGAAAGCTTGCAGTGATGATTTGTTGAAGTTTTTGAATCTGACAATATAAAACTTGATTTTTACAATATCACCAAGGAAGAGAAGTTAGCCCTTCATGATTTAAAGAACAATACTAGTATAGTCATTCGACAAGCTGATAAAGGGGAGCTACAGTACTTCTAGATACCGGCTACTACCATGATACTATGTTAGAAATGCTCTCAGACACTACTACTTATAAGAGACTGAGCATGTCAGATCTAGATAAGTTAATAAAAACAGTACATGCAGATTTATATGACATGTTGATGTGTGGGATTATTGATGAAGAACTTTACAAATATTTTTGATAGAGAAACCTGTGATACCAGTAATTAGAGGTTTACCTAAGGTACACAAGACCACACATAATCCTCCACTTAGACCAATAGTATCTGGCAGAGGCTGGTTAACTGAGACAATATCTATTTTTCTAGAAAAAAACTTGAGACCAGTCGTGGAATCTACTAGATCTATATTACGTGATACAAAACAGTTCTTAGAAACACTAGCACCTTTCAATGAGAACAATATTCTAGAAACTACAGATTATATGGTAACTCTAGACGTTGTTTCTCTTTTCACCTGCATACCCAATGATGTAGGGATAGATTTCTTAAGGTTATATTTGTTAAACAAAGGACTTAGCAACAATCAAGTTATTAAACTCACAATGCTGTTAGAAATGGTTCTTTGTCACAATGTTTTTACCTTTAACAATGAATACTTCCTTCAAATTAAAGGAGTAGCTATGGGCACATCTTGTGCAAACTCTTATGCTAACCTTGTGTTAGCATACTGGGAGAATACGTATGTTTTAGAACATTTGACTTACTCCACTTCTATAAGATATTACAAAGGTTTTGTTGATCTTTTTTTAATTTGGGGAGGCACACTAGAGCTCCTAAAGGAGTTTGTTCTATATATCAATGGAACTACCACATTTCTTAGGTTGATTGAAATGTATTCACAAAATACAATTGATTTTTTAGATGTGATATTGAGGAAAAAAGATAATACTCTAGAAACAGAAGTATTTAGGAAGGTATGTAGGAAGAATGCTATTCTTCACAGAAGTAGCATGCACCCCCTCCCATATACACAGAAACATTGTGAGTAATCAAGTGAAACATTTTTCTAATATAACTAGTGATGATTTGGTTTTCTCTGATGCATTAAAAACTATAGAAAGTGATTTTAGGCATAGAGGCTTTTGCAACAGAGATATGCGTTCATTGGACACTTTTGAACGTACACACCTAGGACGTCCTTTTATTAAGAAACAAGGCAGCATAGATGAGAGACCTATAGTGAGGAATAATGATAAGAGGAGACTAGTGATACCCTTTACTAATAATAATACTTCTATCGTCAACATTATTAAGAGACATTGGAACATTTTACAGTTAGATGATGGTATAAAAGACTTAGTGGGTGAAAAAACATCTTTTAGCTATAAGAATACTAAATCTTTAAAACGTATGCTTTGTTATGAGAGAGTGCCTAAAAATAAGATCTCCTCTGAGAGAAAGGGTATATCTGCATGTCTCTCTTGCAACCAGTGTATATATATAATGAAATCTAATGTTTTCATACATCCAGATACTGGTGTTAAATATGAGTTTAATGAATACGCTGATTGTAAGTCAAGAAATGTGATTTATTTAGCATCCTGCATAAAATGTTATTGTTTCTATATAGGAAAGACTAATAGAACCTTAAGAGATAGGATACGAGAGCATTTGTATGCTATACATAGAGAGAATGAAGGGAATGCCCTAGCCAAGCATGTACTACAAAATGACACCACACATGCCTTTAGATTTTTAGTAATAGGACAGTTAACAGAGACTGAAAGACTTGGTAATATTGGCAATAAGACAGAAAAAACTGAGGCAAAATGGATTATTAAGCTATCTGCGAATAAAGGTCATGGTCTCAATGATAAATTCTCATTGAGACCATTTTTATTAGCTAAACCTTTGAAACATTAAACATAAGTCTCACTATGCAATATGTGTTTTAGTATATTTTAATATTTTACTTCTACTATTCATTTATTAACATGAGATTTTTATGATATATTTATATAATTTTTATGGAAAGGAAATGATGTATTTTTGTAATTTACATGTGACTTGCTAATGTGTTTTTCATTGGTGTTTTACTTATATATAAGTTGATTTAAATTTTATGGTTTGTTGAAGTCTGATGAAGCGTTCCAAGCAACGTGAAAGCGCTTACTTATTCGAATAAAGGACTTGTCTTTTCATTCATCTGGTTTTGCTTCGTTTGTTGTGGCGTATCATCCTCTTTTGATTTTGAATACACTGATTCACATAAACCCCTTTCATCCACAATAAAGGAACACCATCTCGTTAAATAATCTGTTCAGCCAGGCCGATGGAAGCTGGGGGTTCAAGCCCCTTACTACAAGGTGAACTTTATTAAGTACTCAGGCTTAAACCTAATGTGCACTGGTAAAACAGTTGATAAAAAATAAAGCTATATAGTATATCATACCATTATAGTCACAACACTGGAGCACTGTCTGGTTAAGTGATCTGTTCAGACAGTAATGTACATGAAGCCTGAGGGAATCAAATCTGCACTACAGGATGCAGCTAGTTTAACAGCTCAGCCTTAGTCCTATGAAGCAGTAAGGAAACAGCTGCACAAATAAAACATAAACCTATGTGGTATACTACACCATGTCATCCATTTAATTTGTCACTTGGAGTAAGTGAATCCTTTTAGAAAAAGTGTAGCGATATAAAACCACATAGTTTTTAAGAGGATGAACTTTTGTGACAACACCTCAACTGAATTCAGTGAGGGAATGAATCTTGGCCTGTTTGGCCATAAAACAAGACATGATACACACCTTCAGTTAAAACCCAGTGTTCCATCTTAGAAGTGAGACAAAGGCAAATCATGCACTAGGAGAGTAGACTGTGAAGATAGGAATTGGATCTACAAAGCAATGATTTTATTATATTTAGTGACTTTTTAAGAATGTTCTCACTGAATGTCTAAAGTATTTCTGTAGCGTACCACTTCAAAACATCCAGACTAAAAACAGATACAAAATTCTCAACGTACTAGAGCATTAGTTCTTATGACATATCCAATTGTAACAAACACAGACTGCCCTCACATAGGGGATTATGTCACGTCTCTAATCATAATAAGATTTTTCCATGTTCAAGACATGGACACCAAGACATTTACTATGAGAGCAAAGCTCAGGAGATGAATCTTGGTATCCATGTTGAAAACACTTAACCAAAGGTTATCATTGGGGACACAATCCTAGTTAAAAAAAGAAAATGAAAGCATGAGAGAAGGAAGATGTTTTGGTGTGCAAAGGATTTGCAGATTTTGAAAGCAGGTAAAGTGCCTACTGCTGTCTAACAGACAGCGGCATACCTGTCAAAATCTTTGCCTATGAATTCTAGACAAATTCAAAAATAATGGGGCACAGAGATAGGTCATGTGCTCAGCTTTATTTAAAAGGTTACTTGGATAACAGGTTTTGCATCAACATGAATTTTCTGAATAAGTAGTATGAAACTCTAATGACTGGCATTATTAACTGACTGCTGTCCTTTGTGATTTACTAGAAAATCAAAAGTTTTTTGAAGACTGGAGCAAAACAACATATTAGGCAAAATAAGGGGCATTCTGCAAAATAAAGTACAGTTGAGAAGTATAGACAGGAGGCAGAAAAGAAGCGCTCCTCTGTAGAACTAATGTCTTTAAAAGTTGTTAGACCCTTCTTTCTGCTACACTTTCTATTTCTAAGCGTGGCAGAGTGAAGTTCTAACAGCCTTTAAGGAATTTAGTTTTGCTATGCTCCATATACTACATTACTTATATACGTAAAGTAGTGATTAATTGAGGTTGGTTGCAGGTTGCAGTTTTTTTTTTCAGTGTGATAGCCACCTTAAAACAAGAAAAGAAAGTACAGTTTTGTACCTACCATAAATGTAGATGTTCGAGTGTTCACACTGCTGCAGTCATCACACTTGGGTTATCCTGCCATCAGGCGGTCCCGCAGTCGGCCAGAGTTCCAAAGTCTTGGTCTGGCGTCGGTTGCTGTCACTTCTTCCCTGACATCAGTGCACCAGGGGTATATAAGATGCATCCAATGCCACTTTCTTCAGTTTTTCTTGCCCCAGATGTCAGGTGCCCCCAAGTTGGTAGGCAATACATATTGCTAATAACAAGTATACATATAAAATAAAAACAATACTTTCAATTACAAGCAAATACACCACAAAGGTTGTAAAGGATAGAAAGGTATAGATAAGGCAAGCTAGTTCAGAGGGGATGGAGGGAGGGTAACCTGGACTGCAGCAGTGTGAACACTCGAACATCTACATTTATGGTAGGTACAAAACTGTACTATGTTCATCATGTTACACTGCTGCAGTCATCACACTTGGGTAGAATCCCAAAGCTATGGTTGGGTAGCTGGTCTATAAAGAGTTAGGATTGGCTATGAGGCCCTGCAGAACTACAGTGGCAAATCCTGCTCTGGATTTAAAGAAAAGAGGCAGGTGGTAATGCTGGGTAAAGGTGTGCACTGAACTCCAAGTTGGAGCCTCCAAAATTTTCTTGGTAGGTACTCCTCTGAGAAAGGCCGTTGAAGTGGCTGTAGCCCTGGTGGAATGTGGCCTAATGCTATTTGGGACTGATTTTCCATGCTGTGTGTAGCAGTAACAAATACAGTGTCCTATCCATTTGAATATAGTCTGCTTTGAGATAGCCTTGCCCTGTGATCCTGCAGCATATGCTACAAACAGTTGCTCAGTTTTCCCTGATAGCTTTTGTTTTGTCCAAGTAGAAGCATAGCTGCCTGTGTATGTCCAAAGAATGCAGAAGTTTCTCCCCTTTATTCTGGGGGTTTGGATAAAAAGTTGGCAAATGGATGGTTTGGTTAAGAGCCACACTAGATACCACCTTTGGCATAAAGGTAGGGTTTGTCCTTAGAGAAACCCTGTCCTGACGAAAAATTATAAAAGGTTCCACTGCCATTAATGCCTGTAGCTCTGAGACTCTTCATGCTGAAGTTACTGCCAGGAGCAGAGTTGTTTTCCATGATAAAAATTTTAGATCAGCTGTATTGGCTGTCTCAAAAGGTGGCAGGGTCAGTTTTTCCAAAATGAAATAGAGGTCCCAAGTAGGTGTTGGTGCTCTCCGGGGTGGTGTTATGTTTTTAGCCCCTCTGAGGTACTGCCTTAGCAAGGGATGAGAGAATAAAGGAGGATCCATGTTGTAATATGCTGAAATGTCAGAGGCGTGGAGCTTAATTGATGAGAAGGATAAGCCTCTGTCCAGTATTTCAGTTAAGTATTGTGAAATCTGAGGAATGTTTGGAACAAGAGGGTCAAGGCTTTGAGCCTGGTTCCAGACGCAGAATCTTTTCCATTTTTCTGAGTAAGCTTTCCTGGTGCTAGGCCTCCTGGCCTCCAAAATGACATCCATAACCACTTTAGAGAAAGGTGTTGCCTGTTTGACTAATGAATCTGCCATGCAGCCAGGTTTAGGGTTTTGAGCTGACCGTGCAGGATCTGATTGCTTTGTTGAGTCAGAAGGAGTGGAATTTGAGGCAAAATCCATGGAGGGGCTTGAGCTAGGTTCCTTAAGATAGGGTACCAGTGCTGGCGTGGCCAGTCTGGAGCAATCAGGATCATCTGTGGTTTCTCTTGTCTGGCTTTTAGGAGTACCTTTGAAAGGAGAGGCAGAGGCGGGAAGGCATAAACTTTTAGGTTTTTCCAGCTGAACAAAAGAGCATCCACTTTCCATGCTTGTTTGTGATAAGTCCTTGTGTAGAATTTTTGTAGTTGGCAATTCAGTGGGGAGGCAAAAAGATCTATGTTTGGGCATCCCCATTTTTGCATTACCATGCTGAAGATTTGTGGATTCAATTTCCATTCGTGAGGGTCCATGATATTTTTGCTTAGATCGTCTGCCAGAGTATTTTTCTTTCCTAGCAGGAATTGTGCTTGCAGGTGAACTTGGTACGTTAAAGCTGTGTTCCACAAGGTCATGGCTTGCCTGCATAGGGGGTAAGAATGAGTGCCCCCTTGCTTGTTTATGTACCACATTACTGTGGTGTTGTCTGTCTTTAATAATAATTGTCCTGGATGCAGAAGGTCCTTGGAAGCTGTTAGGGCATTTTGAACAGCCAACATCTCTTTTTGATTGATGTGTAGATGCATCTGGTCTGTGGTCCACTTGCCCTGAATGCATTTTCCTGCCATGTGTGCTCCCTAGGCGTAATCCGAAGCATCTGTTGTTAGAGTCTGCCTGGCTGTGGGTAGGGTGAAAGGCTGACCCTTGTTTAGGCGACATGCCTGTGCCCACCATCGAAACTCCTGTTTCTAGGCAGGGAATCACTGATATTACTGCTTCTAAACTGTAAGAGTGTTGAGTCCAAACACTTTTTAGGTACCATTGTATTTTTCTCATATGCAGTTTGGCATATGGTATTAGTCGTATGCAGGATGCCATGAATCCCAGGGCCTGTAGAATTTTTCTTGCAGGGAGATGGGACTTTTTTGCCAGTAATTGAAAATATTGAGTTAGTTGAACTTGTTTGTCTGGCGTGAGGTAAGCCATCTGGGCCGTTGCATATAAGCTGGCACCCAGGAATATAATCTGTTGTGAGGGCACTAGTTTTGACTTCTTTTCATTTACTGTGTACCCTAGAGAAGTTAGCAACCTTTTTACAAATGCCAGATGCTGTAGAAGAATGTCCTTTGTCTCTGCTTGAATGAGGCAGTCGTCCAGGTATGGATATATTTGAATTCCTTTTTGTCTGCAAAAAGCAATTACTGGTGCCAGGCACTTTGTGAAGACCCTGGGTGCAGTAGATAAGCCAAAGGGCAGTGCAGAGAATTGTACCAGCTTTGAATCTGAGGTATCTTCTGCAATTTTGTCTGATAGGGACATGCAGGTATGCCTCTTTGAGGTCCATAGTAACAAGCCAAGTGTTCTTGCCCAGCATGGGTAGAAGCTGCTGTAATGTCAACATTTTGAATTTCGGAATATCCAGGTAAGTATTTAGAATTGAAAGGTCTAGTATGGGCCTCCAGTTCCTTTCTGGGGACCAGGAAGAGTCTTGAGTAAAATCCTTGTCCTTGTTCCTGCTGTGGTACTTTTTGAATAGCTCTCATGTCCATGAGGGCTGAAATTTGTTTTTGTGCCTCTGCCCATTGATTTTGTGGCAGGTCTGGCATTCTTTTTAGCCTTGGTAAAGTATGAAAGTGGAACCTGTAACCTTGAGACACAATATTCAGAACCCATTTGTCTTGGGTGATTGTTTGCCAGTTTTGAGAAAAAAGTGCTAGTTTTCCCCCCAAGGGGGCTTCCAAAAGGGAAGTGCTTGGCGTACGAAGAGGAAAGTCATTGTGACTGTTTCCTGTAAGGTTGAGACTTGTCCTCACCTCCTTTTGGGGTTGAGGTGCCCCACTGTCGTTGTCTGTTTGAGCCTTGGGGTTGAGATCTGCCTCTTGGGCATCTGTATCTGCCTCTCTGTGGCCTGTCTGACACTGGAAAGGACCAATTTTTTGTAGGCCAATTTCTGCTAAATCGAGGTGGCTGTACCTGTAAGAAATCCTTGACTGTTTGCATAGCTTTAGCTTTATCCTCCATTTTCTTTAACACCTCTTCTGCCTTAACACCAAACAAGGTATCATGCTGTAAAGGAGCATCCAATAATTTTGCCTTAACATGATCAGGTAAACACTGTTCTTTTAACCAAGCATGCCTTCAAATCACTGAACCTGTAACTGCGGCTCTACAAGAGGCCTCTAGAGAATCAAAACCACATTGCAGAGTATGTTTTCCCACCTGTTCAATTGCATGCAATAAATCCTGCATTTCTTTACAATCAGGAGCTTCTGAGCTTGCAAGCATTTTCTGTTTTAACTGAGCCATTAAATATTGTTGGTTCTTAAGCATGTGAAACTGGCAATTTAAAGCTCTTACTGCTAAAGTTGCAGAAGTGTATACTTTCTTCCCCCATCTATCCAAAGCTCTGGAATCTCTGTCAGAGGGTACTGGATTTTTTGCAATGGAAGCCTTAACCTCTTTTGGACCCTGGGAAATAGTTTCTGGATCAGCAGAAGGGTTTTTATAAAGAAACCTATCTGGCTTGGCTGGTGCAGGGGGCATGTAATCAGGAGATAAGCTGGATTCAGAGAACACATCATCCACAATATCTAGCGCAGGCGGAATATCCAGGGGCCTGTGCTGAGGCAGTAAAAGGAAATCTCTGAGCCTTTTCTTAGATTCTGAGTAATCCTGACTTTCCCAATGGAAATGCTCCCTCATGGTATGTAAAGTTTCCCCAAAAGAATATTCCTCAGGAGGAGAGGCTGAAGGGATAGATTCTTCAGCATCAGAGTCCTCATAGGCAGGTAGAGAGTACCCCTGGTCTGAAGAGGAATCAGAGGAAATGGAAACCTGATTAGAGGAATCATAGTCTGTATCCTGCCTAGGCCTTTTCTCATGAGGGGGATGGGACCCCCTGATTAGAGTAATGAGGTCTTCGGCCATTTTAAGCATTTGTTTCTTAGGCATGGAGGTTTGTCCAGGAGAATGCTGTACTTGTTTCTTTGTCTTTAGTGGTACTTTTGTCTTGGCTGTTATTTTAATGGTAAGTTGTGAAGGTCTGAAAACACCCATAGAAGCCGATGCCTGCTCAGCGGCTCCAGACTCATCTGAGGGATTAGTTTCCGTAGGCCCAATACCTTGAGTTTCCAGAGGCCTAGTTGTCTCCACGTGGGAGTCGGAGGTGGCCTGTGGCTCTGAGGTAGCGGGTGTCAGGGCCTGCGAAAGCACCTCACTGAGAACCGGCGAACTGGCGACTGGCCTAGAAGAGGTTTCGCCGTCGGTTTTGGACCTCGGATGTCTGTCTTTATCCTTGTTCTTGCGTTTTTTCATTATTCCAGTCGTCGGTTGATCCGACGGCATAGTATAATTGAACCTTCGGCCAAAGTAGTGCAAAGCAAAATCAAAACGTCTTCTTATAGTACATTTGTTAAATCTAGCACAAAACTGACAACTAGTGATGTAAGAGTGGAAGTCCTTATGAGGTATTTGCTTTTCACAAGAAATACAATTATTAAGTTTTTCTAACATCGGTCTGAGGCAAGAAAAAAGTTTCCCCAACGGGGTACTTAGCTTTATTGAAAACTTTGGATCTGAAATTCGACTTTGAAAATCTCAGGAGTCGGCTGACCGGCACTTGCAAACTGCTTCTGCTTCGGGCACCGCGCGGCAAGAAAGACTGAAGAAAATGGCATCGGATGCATCTTATATACCCCTGGCGCACTGATGTCAGGGAAGAAGCGACAGCAACCGACGCTGGACCAAGACTTTGGAACTCTGGCTGACTGCGGGACCGCCTGACGGCAGGATAACCCAAGTGTGATGACTGCAGCAGTGTAACACGATGAACATCAGCAAATAAGATATGCTACCATATTCTGACAAAGGAAGACAATTCCAAACTTTTTGTAGTCAACAATTAAAGCAGGTACCAACTAAGAAAAGATATAGCAACAATTAATGGAAAAGTCAGCTTATAGTTCAGCTAATCTGAGATGGCCAGTTTTGAAAGAACACAATAATTGCTGGCAAAAGCAAGAAGTCAATGTCACAATGTAGCTATACAGTACATATTTTGTATAAAATGCCCAGGCAGCAAGATATTCACTTAACCGGAATAACCTTGACTTTGCAGGTAAAATAAATAAGTAAATGCAGGTTTTACAGCCTTATATTACCAAACATGTTGCTGTAGTAATACTCTTATACATAAACAGACATAACTAAGTTCACTGTAAGACTTACATCTTTACATGATAATTTCCAGTTATAATACCTGTCATAATTTTAGTTCTTAAGAAGCAGACAGACTATATCAGAAGACATCTTGGTCTGAGTATTGTAAAACAGAATGACACACTGAGCCCATGGGTTTGTATATTTATTTATTTCATTTTTATGGGCTTCTCTGCATCACTTAACCAATTAGCATTGTATAAATCTCATGCTGATAACCTTTTTGCACTAATCAGTTGCATCAGAGAAGGGTGTAGGTGGGGGCAGCAGTGTTTAGAAGTTCTCACATTTCATCAGCATAGGATACTCACTGACCACATTGGCGAATGTGATAGCATATTCAAAATATGGATCATACAGCAGTAAAATGGGAGTACTGCATGAGAGGTTTAATTTCTGGATGATCCGGGAAAATGGACGTGTGACAACCTTATTTGGAGAAGGATATTATGTCACGTTTGCTGATCAGTTTGAGGACTGCATTGTAGAACTTTTTAGAATAAAATATTGTAATATTGTCTGCTGCAATTATTTAAAGGCAGGAGCAGGTTAATTATTTGGAGCTGGGTCTGATTTTAAGACACAATATTTTTGAAACTACTGGGAGATTAATAACTGCAGTAAGAAAAGAGTACAGATGGAGATTTTATTATTCTGCTAGTTAGGACTTTTATGGCTATAAAATAACAAGAATGTGGTGTAGATAATTGCAAAAGAACAAGAAAGTCTGATGAAGCAGTTTGATGTGCTGCGAAAGCTCTTACCATTAAACATAATTCTTTTTTTATTTGCTGCCTGCTGTGGTTTGGTTCATCCTCTTTTGTTTTTGGTTTACTTTTATGGCTGTCCTGAAGAGATGGGGAGAGGAAACCATGGCACTTTGTTTCTGACATATATAGTTTGGCAGATTTGGTGAATACTCTGCATTTTTCTAAAATTAAGATAGCTGCAAGGTAATGTGTTGTTTTAAGACTGTTTCCTTTAGTTAAACCAGGTTAAGGTAAACTTTACCTTTTAGTCTTCTTTTCTTTGTAGAGAAAGGAGATCATGAATATTAGAAAGAACGATTTTGAAAGAAGAGTATCCTTTCTTAGGGGAACTGGCATTAAAGGTTGGAGTCCAGTCAATTCCTTGTAAGTGTGTAGTTAGTATAAATTTCATCCTCTCAGGGATATAGCAACTTGTTCCGTACAGAGGAGAGTATGGTTAGGTTTGAATGACCAAACTGATGTATCTGGCTATTTGTCACTCACTGGATGGAGAGAGACTAACACATTGATACAGAATAGTAGTAAGAATAATTTTTGCCATAGAATCCAGTCTTCCTGATGTGCTTGGCTTGGCAGGTTCATTCATCAACTGTCTAAGGTCAAGAAATATAAGATATATTTTAATGTGGGTATCTGTAGAGCTGAGGCATTTTCAAAAGAGTCATTTGAAAATGTCACAGATCTACCTGGTGCCCACATTAATGGTGTTTTAAGACTGAGGGGAAGACACCATAAATTTTATTGTATATTCAAGGAATGGTGCAGAAAAGTACATTTAGTTTATGGAGTCATTTTCAGTGGAGTTAGAGGTGTCGTATTTTAGAACCGAATGGAATGCTTATAGTAAAGCTGTATGCCCTCCAATTCAACTATCAGATCTGTTATAATAGATGAAGTGGTAATTAGTCTCAACATAGCTAATAGAAGGGCACAATGTGTCCTGGACCATTTTCTTCTGCTATAAAAATAATAACTATGTTTCTGCAAGTAACCAGTACTCAGGTTGCAGCCATTTGTTGCAGTTATTATTAATGTTCAATAGTGCATTTTTATTCCAGATAAGTTGTTGTAGGAAGCCAAAAAGGAACAGACAAAATGGTGCAAAAAAGACACTCACCTGTTTAGACAAACAAATTAGAGAGCTGTCAAATCTGCCAAAGCAAACTATGAAGCAAAGATAGCCGCCTAGGTGAAAGATAACCATAAGCCTTTTTTTAATTATGTTCATAACCTCAGTAGAAATGCTTAGCAATGCACTGAGTTAATCATGAATGGCAACACTTATACCCAGCCTGAAACTATAGCAAACCTGCTGGCCAACAAGTTCATAAACTTTTCTCATCATCATCTCCTGCCACACCCAAAAAAATACATGCAACCATCCACATACTAATCATTACAAGGGAACATATCCTTGCTCCACTCGCTAAAACCAAAAACGCAGCCTCCGTGAGCCCCAACAATATTCCAGAATGCGTCTTAAATAGTGTAAAACAGAATCTATCAGGACCACTAAAAACCCTCTTCAAACACAGCCTCTGGATGGGCTTTGTCCCAGAGGAATGGAGGATTGCAACAGGCTTCTCTCCGCACAAGGTGGGGGGGGGTCCAACAACTGACCCAGGAAACTACAGACCCATAACCTTGACCAGTCTGGTCTGCAAGACCATAAAGACAGTTATCGTGGACCTGATCAATAATGACAGAAGAGCTCTCCAAACAGTGGACCAGGCTCAATATGGCTTTGTCAAAGGGAGATCCTGCCTTCTTAATCTGGTGGACTTCTTTAACAATGTCATCAGAGCCATGGATAAGGGTAAAATGGTACACACCACTTATCTAGACTTGGCCAAAGCTTTTGACACAATACCCCACTCGGATCATAGATAAACTTATTGAGTTAGACATCAACCCCTACATCATCAGATGGCTAGCAAACTGGCACACTGACAGGATACATGTTGTCTGGATAAGTGAATCCACCTCCAGTAAGAAACCTGTTACTAGCGCTTTCCCACAGGGCTCAGTATTGGTACCCCTCCTGTTTGGTATATACTTCTCTGAAGTGAAAGCCAATATTGGGGGCCTCTGGCTCACAAAGTTCACTGATGATTGCAAGCTGGGAGCAATCATTAAATTCCCAAACAATGCTGACATCCTACAAACAGGCCTAAAAATGACAAACAACTGGTAAATGATGGTCTGAGACTAAATGCTAAAAAATACGCAATCATGCCCTTCAGTAAATCAGATATCTCTGCAAATTATAATATTAATAGCACACCCCTAAAAGTAGACCCAGTGGTAAGGGACCTAGGAACACTGATAGACAGTAACCAACATTTTGTCTATCAGGTAGCTACAGTGGTGAGGAAGTCCTTCTGTTTGGCTGAACGTATAAGTAAAGGCATGGCATCAAGATCAAAAGAAGTCATAATGCCATTATACTCGGCCCTCATCAGGCCCATAATTGAGTACAATGCTTCCTCCGGCATGTACCTAACCAGGCACTTACACCAATTGGAGTGATGCTAGAGGTTTCGCACTAAAAAATACAAAGCATAAGACACATGTCTAATGCAGATCGACTAAAGGCCCTATCTCTTTACTCGATCTTCTATCGTTTATTGAGACGTGACTTATGCCTGACTTAGAAGGCATTCTCTGATCCTGACCCAATGAAAATGTTACATATTTGCAAGGAAAATTATACAAGGCTTATGTGCTCCATAGACCTGAACCTTATTTGTGACTCTAACAGAATTAGCTGGAGAGAAAGATTCATATCCCAAAGGCTACCTCATCTATGAAATAAACTTCCCATCTTTATAAAACAATGCCTGTCCCTCACTCTTCAAAAATAATTTGGATAAATAGATGGGGAACCATAAATTCACTTCTGAGATACTGCACATGCCCATTATGGGCAAAGGCCATCTGTAAAATGACTCACGGCTCCAAAACTCAAAGACAAACTACTGTGATACTACCCCATCCCATATTTGGGGAATTTAGATACAATATTGTTATCCTGGGTATTATTGGCTAGGATTGTAAAGGGTCTTATGCCATCAGCCTAGTAATCACCTATGAACATTGTTGTAAGTTGACCTGAATTTTTATGAATGTGTCCATATCTAGTAAGTTGTATAATCAGAAAATAGCATATACTAAATTTGCTCTTTTCAAAAAAAAAACATATAACTAGAGAATGATATATGATATTGATATTTGTAAGAAGTTGTTTTGTAGGTGAGGAAAAACATACTCAATGGCTATATTGACATTATAGACAGATGCTGAAGTTTAACAAAGGAAACAAACAAACACAAAAACTGCCGAAGGTAGCTCAGATAAAAAAATGCACAAGAAGAATCTTGAGCATACAACCACTGATGTTCCACTTAAACTCAATTGTAGCCAATGGAACCAAAATAACTTTATTAAAACATTCAAACTAAAAATACATGAAGAGCCTGTTCAAATCACCAGGATAAGCACTTCTGGCCGTAGCCTTCCTCGGATGTTAAGTTCTTAAAATGGTTAGATGTACAAAGGGTAGATTAGCATAGTATGGGGAGTTAAGGTTGTTAACATGGGATAGATACAGGAATACAGCCTGGAAACATGCCATTAAGTACGAAAGTAAAGCCATTGTCTCAATTCAACTTAATTTTTGGGGAACCTTAAATAGGACAGAGAGAATGTTGTCATTTAATCTTACTTTGGAAGGATTAAAAATAGAGAGAGTGGTAACTATGTATAGTAGGAGTATGATGGAGATATTGTGAGGATGGGATTCAGGAGGTGTGTGTCGAAGACTTCAAAGATGATGCTGAGAGAGAGAGAGAGAGAGAGAGAGAGAGAGGGTATGCTTGAGTGGGAGAGCAAAGCTCAACAAATTGGTGCTCCAGTGTGTTTATGATTGGTGGAATAGGGCTGGTGATGTTGAGGTATGTGATTGGTAGGGTAAAGAAAGGTGTTCACTGTGTTAGGGAAAATAAATGTAATGGTGTGCAGGGGGTTAGGAATGAGTGCAGGGTGAGGACCAAAGCAGTTTTGCATACTGAGGTAGAATAGAACAGGCAACACAGAATAGTCTTATGGAAACAACCAGTAAAGAGAAAAAAATGCAGTGAAGAAATGTATGTAAATACATCTGTAATACAGGCAAGCATTTTTAGCAAATGCATACATGTTCTGGTTTTAATCACATTTACTGGTATTTTACTTACCTGTACCCAATATTCTTCTCATACTCTAGCCCCCTAGCTAACTTGCCCTCTCCAGCCACAACTTTTTTACTATTTTTCATTCTCTTTCCTTAAGGAACTTGTAGAAAATAGACAATGAATGTCTCATTCCCATAATGGCATCCCTAAACCAACAATCTATATTATTTTGAGTGGCCTATCCTTTTTATGTGTTCTTACAAATCTGTTTCTATTAGCCTGTCTAATGAAGTTTCTAACTATTGGCTGTATTGAGTATCATAATTCATATTTTATTTCTGGCTTTTTTCCAGCATAATGCTTTCATGCCATCAGACGTTTTTAAATCTGTATTTTGTTGCATCTAGTGCCAGGAAAATGTTCCTTTCCTCTTTTAATGCAGGGCCATTCCTATAGTTACCACTGCATTTATCCAATTTCTTATTTCTGGGGATTTAAAGATCTGTCTGATTTCCTTAAGTAACATTCCCTAAAAAGACTGATCTAGTTTTGAAGCCCATAACCCTCAAAAACATTTAAGAAATTTGTATTCTTCACTTCTGGGCATCTCTTCCAAAGCATTTCCTTCCATTTAGGACTGTAGGTTATATTCTAGCATTTAATATAAGTGCATAGTTGGAATTACCATTAGATAATGGAGCACATCAGGTAACCCTAAACCTCCTCAGTTTTTTGCTAACATTAGTGTCTCCCAGGTCACCCTTTTTTTATTTCATTAGCCCAGCTAAAATCCTTCATACGGTAAGTTGTTTTAATTTTTCTTTCTGGATATAATTTATTAATAATAGCAATTTATTAGCAACACCATTTTCCAATTTACTGTTTGTAGTATTCTAAGGGTTTAATTTCCACAAGGTACTTAGTTGGGGGGGACGGGGCATTCATTTTTACTAGATGCACATATGCAGTATTTCTTTCTTACCCTGGGCAGTTATTTAAGCTGTTACAGAAGGCATGCTTTTGGGAGGTCTAATAATGTGCATAGGATGGTGATAAATGATTCAGTGACAATGATATGTACAGCAGATAGATAAATAATATAAATGGGATTGCTACAAAATCCTGAAACCAAAAATCCTGAAGACCAAAATCCTGAACGCCCAAAATCCTGAAGACCAAAATCCTGAGACCAAAATCCTGAAAGTTCAAAATACTGAAAACTCAAAATCCTGAAAACACACAGGATACCAACACTTACTATATTCTAGCACAAGTGCATACAGAAACATATTACCTTTCAACTATATGCAGGGGGGGCAAGCCGCCCTGCACCCCCATGTAGGGGGTTGCACCCACCATACCCCCTGCTACTTAAATATATTAACTCCAAGATTGCACTTCACTACACTAAGTGCAATCTTGGAGTTGATATATGTAAGTAGCAGGAGGTGTGGGAGGCTTGCCTCCCCACCTGGGGGGTACAGGGAGCTTGCCCCCTGCTTATATTTGGAGAACAGTAATGCAGTTTGTGTTTTATTTGTTTCTGTATGTACTTGTGCTGGAATATAATAAATGTTGGTATCCTGTGTGTTTTCAGGCTTTTGAGTTTTCAGTATTTTGAGTTTTCAGTATTTGAACTTTCATGATTTTGGTCTCAGGATTTTGGACTTCAGGATTTTTGGGCTTTCAGGATTATATCCCATATACAAGTACATACTTTTATTGTTCCCCTGGATAAATAATACATCTGCATCACATATACTGTTATGTGCATTTATTGTGCCCCTAGATAAATAATATATCTACATCATGTGTACTGGTACGTGCATTTATTGTGCCCCTAGATAATTAATATAACTCCATCACATATACTGGTGCCTGCATTTATTGTGCCCCTAGATAAATAATATATCTACATCACATATACTGGTGCATGCATTTATTGTGTGCCTAGATAAATAATATATGTAAATCATATATACTGGTACGTGCATTTATTGTGCCCCTAGATAAATAATATATTTACATAATTTATACTGGTATGTGCATTTATTGTGCCCCTAGATAAATAATATATGTACATCACGTATACTGGTACGTGCATTTATTGTGCCCCTAGATAAATGATATACGCACATTAGTTGTATTGGCACGTGCATTTATTGTGCCCCTAGATAAATAATATATTATACTGGTACGTGCATTTATTGTGCCACTAGATAAATAATCTATGTACATCATGTATACTGGTATGTGCATTTATTGTGCCCCTAGATGAATAATATATCTCCATCATGTATACTGGTACATGCATTTATTATGCCCAGTCCATAACACTAGGGTATATGGAAGGAGAAAACCTGTGTCAGATGCAGTTGTAACCCATTCTATCACATGCTTTATCGAGCACACCATTAGTATAAATTGAAGGACAGCCTTCTTTTTGAAGAACAGGCACTCTGTTAATTGTACTACCAACCAGCAACTTTGCACCTCTGCAATACAGATTGGTCAAGAGATACCATAGCAGAACCCTTCACTTTCAGTTAATATATGATCTAAAATGGCTATAATCCAATCAACTTACAATAAAACAAAAAAGCCTCAGTCATTATCTGTGTTCACCCTGCATCCCTTTCTTGTCTCACTCCATCATGAAGAAAACATTTCCTCACAACATCATGGTGACTTCACTTTGGTCATTTAGTTTATATTCCAAAATCTAACAACAGATGCAGTTATTGAAGATTTGTAGTCTCCACTGATAAGTTTTCTTTCACAGTCAAATGTGCCCATACCAAAGATTTCTTTTGTTAAAGGACCATTTTAATACAATTGTAATTGTCTATGTACTCCTTTCTGTAGTTAACTTGCCTAGTGGTTCCATGTTCATCTATAGATTATCCCCTTTTCTCACTTCTGTCATCCTGTATTGCCAATGCTTTACTGTTGCAAATTTACTCCTTCTTTCACAAGCAGCTGATTATCAACAATTGACACTTTGAAGACCTTACTTTTATAACCCTGTTACAGTGCTATAGTCTACAAAATTGTAACATAATTATAATCTGGTATCCTGCTTCACATAATTAGTAGTATGATAAAATCTGTACGTTGTTCATCTAATCCAAGAAATAGCCGAAAAAGTTTGGAAATCAGTTTCTTCTCCTAAATCCTTGGTCCACACAAAACTCTTCACCATCCCCTGATATAGACCCACAACAAATAGCCAATATTTTTAACTGACACTTTGACAGCATTCTTTAACTTGTCAAAGAGCCCCCACCAATAATAAACAAAGCCCCCCAACAATAAGATAAGCACCTCAGTACCAGTTCATAAGAACTTCAGCTTATATCCCTCACTCCACAAAGAAAACACTAGTAATACCCCAGTAACTCCAATATTCTCCGTAAAACCAGTGCCCACCTCTCTAGTATTTAAATTGCTAACTAAACTAAGACCATGCTCCCTATCTGCTGATAATCTCCCCTCTGAATACTTGAAACATGGTGCCAAAGCAATAGCCTACCCATCACTTTTTTTAATTAACGATCCATCTCAGAATCCACAGTCCCTCAAATTTTGAAGAAATCCATCAGAACCCCATTGCATAAAGGTGGAATTATTAATGATTTAACTAACTATAGACCCATTTCTGTTCTCTCACCATTATCTAAAATATTGGAAACGTGTATACAAAGTTAACTACTAAAACACCTCTCTGACAATAATCTCCTTGCCCCTATCCAACATGGCTTTCGTCCTGCACACAGTACTACTACAGCCTCACTTTCTTTCACTGATACTGTGAACAAAGCTCTGGACTGTGGTCTATCGACAACAGCAGACTTATCCAAAGCTTTCAACACAGTATCACATACTGAACTACTCCAGCAACTAGCAACATTAGGATGCTCCGAACTTACCCTTACCTGGTACACCTTATACCTGAACAACAGACAACAATCTGGCAATTGGCAATACAATCAGTCTGGTTATCTGATAAATAAGGCAAGAGTTCCCCATAGGTCCATTCTTGGACCTTTACTTTTTAATGTATTTATAATGTATTTATAAATAAACTCCATACAGTCTCCCTACAATATTCACTCATCCAATATGCTTATGATTCTACTATCATATCCTTCTTGTGCAACTTCCCAGTTCTCCTAAAATAACACAAATCCCCTTCTTGATTATAGAAACTTGGCTAAATGAAGCACAACTACTACTAAATCCCAAAAAATCTAAGCTACTACTATTCTTATCTAAACCACCTAAACAAGACTTTAAAATTTACTCCCAAAACAAGACTAAAATTGAAGTAGTGAAGACAGCAAAATTATTAGGCATTACTATAGATGACAAGTTATCTTCTGAACAACATACTCTTAATACAATAAAAAACACATTTTAAACTAGTAATAAAATAGAAAAAACAACGCTGCCAGATAAAGCACTCTCCTTAAGAAAACAGTATCAAGCAAAAAAGTGATGAGTGCACCATGGACTGTAGCACAAATTTCAATTGAATAAATCCAACGAGATCTCCTTGCTAAACAAAATCCACGTTTATTATAAAAAATAATAAAAAACTGCAGAAAATAGTAAGCGCTTTCGCATTGTCTGATGAAGCGTTGGGTAACAACGCGAAAGCGCTTACTATTTTCTGCAGTTTTTTATTATTTTTTATAATAAATGTGGATTTTGTTTAGCAAGGAGATCTCGTTGGATTTATTCAATTGAAATTTGTGCTACAGTCCATGGTGCACTCATCACTTTTTTGCTTGATACATTTTAAACTAGGCAAACTCTACAGACATAAACTTTACATGGATAAACTTACAAAAATAAAACTGGCAAATACCCTCCTGCTCCCTTCCCTCCTGTATGGATCCCAAATGTTGACCAACCTTCATGCATCTCTAAGTAACAAACTACAATCATGCTATTATAAAATGGCAAAATTTGCCTCTGGTCTACCAAACTGTGCACACCACTGCCAGCCCATTAAGGAATTGAAATGGTTTGAGTTCCCCCACTACCTTCATTATACCCAACTAACTCTTGCACATAAACTAATATACAACCTAGAAAACTGTCCTTCACTTTGTTCTATCCTGCAATCCTACATCCCCACCTGGAATCTTCGGTTTACTAATAAACAGCTTCTAAGCATATTCAAACCCAAAAAGAGAGCTGGACAAAGCTTATACTCCCACTCTATAGCAAAATTATGGAATGCCCTACCCCCCATTACACAACTTGATTCCATAAAAACCTTCAAATTCACCCTAAAATGCCACTTTCTTAACAATCAAATCTGTCCTTGGGCCCAGAACAATAGAACACAATAAACAAATTCTAATATTCTGCTGACTATTATGGCTATTTTCAATTTTAAGTAACAATTTGTAAATCCATTGAACCTGATTGACTTTACAATCAAGCTAAATCCTAAACTTCCTATGAACTGAAGGCATAAATGAACTGATTATTATGAATGTATCTAATGTCTTTTTCCATCCATATAATGAATGCCATTAAAAATACTGTATGTGTACTACTACCACCTAACCAATCTATATAAAATTTCTACTCTGTGTATTACTAATCACTAGGAAATTGTATAAAACATTGTATACATTTTTTTGCATACTGTTTGATTATTGAAAATATTTTGTTGCAAAGATTTTGATCTGTAACTGGAGCTTTTTTCCAAGGGCATCTACTGAAAAAGGGTTTTTGACCAATATAAATATTAATTGTACTATCTTTGGATAACACATGTAATGTAACCAAGGGATTTCTCTCCTGAACTCCTTTGAAGTGGAATGTTCCAGAAAGATATTTTTGATTAAACAATGCAAACACATAACCAAATATGCAAGCAAATAAATAAATATATAGTTGATTCTTTAAAGTTTGATGTTTCCAATGAACCTAGAAATTTATTTTTGGTGATACTATTAACATATCTAGTCCAGGGTGATAACTGTTGTTCCAGAATGATTATTAACAGCTTTTATTTCTATACTATGGGCTAGGCTTGTAAATGCCCTCAGGCAGATAGCCTAGTATGAACCTATGAACCTATGAACCTATGAACCTATACCATTTAATACCTAATCAAACATGGGTCTTCTATAAACAGAACATTATTATTGAAATTTTAATGCCAACCAAATGTTAAATATGCATAACATTGTTTCAAGATATTTGTAAAAATATTCCTGAGTCTAGTCCAAAATGTTAGTCATCACTGCATTGTGCAAAGCTCTTGACATACTGTTGAAAGTTATAATGAAACAAAATGCCAAGAAGCTCCTTGTAAGCTAAATAACTACAGTTATGGGAGTATATCATAGGTGATTTTATCATTGTTATTAAAATAATAACCTCCTTCAAAATGAAACATATGCGTAAAAAACGCTACAGTTATTTATACTAAGTCATCAAGGCTTACTACACATTAATGCTTGGATAACATGACTTATGGCGAGACACAAAGGGTGTGCAGCTAAAAGGGCAGACCACCTACACAGTGTTTAGTAGCAACACTCAGATGGAACTGGTAATCCACATATCTTCTTTCATTATATTCATGTTTTATATTTCCATATGTCACTGACAGCCATTTTAATGTTCATCTTTCAGAAATACTTAAAGAGATCTGCAGCTGTATCATTACAGTTAATTCACCACCTGAGTTCTGCAGGAGCACACAGCATATCTATGCATACGTAATTCATCTGGGGTAGAGACAAGTGCAATTGTCTGTCCTTTTTCCACACACACACACACACACACACACACACACACACACACACACACACACACACACACACACACACACACACACACACAAAAACCATATTAAAACATTTACAAGATCCACTAATACTGCACTGTTTCTCAATACATGTAGAGATGCCATATGCCATCTTACTTAAATCTGTCATTTATGGATAATTTTAAAAATAAGAACTACAGATAGTAGCAAAACACCATGCCATATCAAAAATGTTGAGTCAGCAGGCAGTGACATAGAAATCCACCAAATTTTCCAATCATAAGAGCAAACTATTTATATGCCTCAATTAAAAATTAGTTTTTGAAATTGCCAAATATGTATCAAGTTTTTCTTCTGTTTTTTTAGACTGTGCTTGAAATTAAGTTTTTTAATTTTAAAAATACCTATGATTCATTTGGTTCTGTTTAAAAAAGACAGCAAATGAATTGATGGCAAAATCAACTCCTATTTAATAGCTTAAAAGATAGTTTAAATTGTACATCTTTAGCTTACTTAGATTTATTACCTCACTTGTTGAAATCATGCTAGCAGTCACATAAATACATCAGAGAAACATTAAAATAATTATTTTATTACAGGACTGTCATAAGCTGTCCATAAAATTATATATTTCACTTTTTTATTTATTTAAATAACCCACATTTTTATCAAGAAAACATATGCACATATCAGACATTATTTACTTACCAAGCAGTATTTTCTTATAAAGCCTCCACAGATCATAAGCTTACTTAGTTCTGAATAAAATGAGACTAAATATAGCATATAAGCAGTTTACATGCACTCAGACACACATATACACATACATTTGCATGTGTGCGTGTGTGTGCATTCATATATTCACTGTTACACACATACATACACACACACACACACACACACACACACACACATCACACACAGATCACACACGCAGAGCTCAAAATGTATTTTTCATACAACTCACAGTGGCGAGTTGAGAGGACAGTCAGGTGTCAGGAAATATGCAAATCATTTTCAGTGGATATCTCCCTTCTTTAGTTTCACTTTAATCTGCAAACAACTGAACACATCTCTGGTATCACGTTATTAAAGGTTAAACTGCTTTATCAAAGCAGTAAATAAAATAAATAAAATTGATAACTGAGGTGATTCCTCTCTTTCTCTTTTGGCAGGATCCAGTCATTGTTCCATGATTTGGTGTATTCTCTTTTACTGTTTGGTTATCCATGTCATCACCACTTCTTCTGCTTCCACATTTAGGGATCCCACTGAAGTACAAAAATATTCGATGAGAGAATGATTTGCATAAAAAGTTGTCAAAATGGAAGTCCTCACAATGATTGTCTCTATCATTATTCAGTTTTACAGCTTTATAAAATATTTAAAATACAATTAATGTAGCTTATGTGCAAATGTCTTTTTCACTTCAGAAAAAAAAATGCAGTTCCTATATCCTATATGCTGTTTTAAAATACGATGCAGTGCAGAAGTTCATAGTCATTACTTAAACAGTGCTGTGGTATTCTGCACATAACACACATGAAACACCATTCTTTCTTAAGCAGACATCACACCCTCTAATGCTTTTATTCTTCAGTCACACTGTTACCTGATTGTTCTTTGCTGTACTTCCCAGGTGCAAGGGCTGGTCAGGTTAACAAAACAGGTCAAAAAACAATATGACAGCGAGCTATGAGACAATTCATTTAATAGTAGGGAGACTGCTCAGAGCAATGTTGTAATGGAACCCTCTGTTATTCTTAATAGCAGCACACTACCTCAATCACTATGGAGTTCATTACAAGAGCAATATCAACAGCTTTATATATGCCAGAAGCCTCAAGCAACTACCAATTGTAACTCCACAATTTAGCAGCACTCTGCTCATTTCATTAGCCTTTAAAATTAGAGATCTAATTTGAAAAAAAAAATACGTACTATTCCCTTGAGGGGCATTTCAAGCTTCAGTGGACTGTGTTAGTATAGCAGAATTTCCAATTAATTTATAGGGCAACAAATGTCAAATTTTTAAGCAAGAGAAATGGAAAAATACGCTATTGCTGTCTATGCTGGTATGAATACCTGATAACCCATATAAGACTAATTAATTAACTGTGGTTCAAACACAGTGCATGCATTTCTGATGATGAAATTATTTTTCTATAACTGCTGATAAACATTTATATTAAACTGTATGAAATAAATCAACATAACAATAATTATTTAGAATGTAGAAGATTTTAACATATCAGATGAGGATCACCAGGAAGTTTTCCTATATCAACAGTTTAACTATGCACAATGTAAGTGTTGATGCAATACAGAATCTGAAGGGAACCACCAGAAATATTTGTGGTGCCTTGGATATTGGGTGGTGATTTACAACTCCAACACCTCAAAAATGAAGGGAACATTATCAAGATCACTGTCAAGTGACAGGATAACTGCACAACACTGGAGACTGTGTATGTCTGATTACAAGTATATGCCAATGGTACAGGGTTGTATACAATCTGTTCAGTAGTATTTATTTTCCTCTGAAAACATTTCAGCTTTAATGGGAACAACTGAGAGGATATGTATATTTCTTAAGGGTCTAGTGGTTGATAGGCTGTTTTTTTTTTAATTCAGGAGAGGAAACACTTGCACTGTCAGCATTAAATGACACCATTATTACAATGGAGAAGTGTTAACTCTGATAAAAGTCGTTTTAAACTGTTACACAGTTCAGTGCAATTCACTTGTTGAGGATACTGAATTATGCAACAACTAGTATATAAACTATGAAAAGCAAAGTTTTTCATGAGGATAGATGCTGCTGAAGGATTTCTACACATCAATAAATACCAACCTATACGCTGACAGATATCCAGAAATAAATGTATATATGTATATGTGTATATGTGTCTGTGTGTGTGTGTGTGTGTGTGTGTGTGTGTGTGTGTGTGTGTGTGTGTATATATATATATATATATATATATATATATATATATATATATAAAATATATATTTATGGTGTTTTTTTTAATGAGCATGAACAGCAGCTTGTGTCTTTCAATATTTTAATAAGGCTTTATATACAACCTGCTTCCACTCTTATAAATTCTCTCAAAGCTTTCATATTTCGACTGTTTTGTGTTTCACAGAAGGAAGGCTGCTTCAGGAGGTTCAAGCTCCCAACACTGGATGACATGATAAGGTCCTCCAATGAAAATGTTAAAATTCACTGCAAACATTTTTATGAATGCCATAATAAACTCTTTCTGCCAAAAATATTTTGTCTGAAATGCTGTAACAGCAATTCTAATGCCACTTTGAGTCATTAAACCAGTAGTCTGACCCATTTAGATGTACTAAGACTCAGAATGAGCTCATCTTTCAGAAAGTTGTGTCAACATTTTTTTTATATCAGTTCATATAATGCACAAATCAGGGAATGTAGTATTATTGCTTTAAATTAATAACCCTACCACTAACCACTTTAATAAGTATATTGTTATCATAGGGGCCCTTCTAACTGTTTACATCCCTCAAATGTTCATAATGAGGACATGCCGGCATACAATATTGCACCAGTAAGGGCTGTTACCTTCTTAATATTGTACTAGTATTTGCTGTTAACCTATGAAAAATAATTACAACCAGATGATCCTACAAATTAGCAAATCATTGACTTATGAAATGTACCGGATTTACCCAGAATGCAACTTTGTAGCTCCTCTTACACATCTGTTCTATGACTATACTGGGGCCTTTCCAGCTTCATACTGCACTTTTAAAAGCTGAAAATGAACATTTTGTGTTACAGCTACTACCCATGGGTACTATTTTGTGATGTCTTTATTCTTATCTGCATGAAGAACCTGTTGAAAAGAGTGTTAACAAGTGGTTTTGATCCTGGAATCAACATATTTATATATCTACTACTAAGGTTTCTAATACCCAAATTAATTCTTACAAGTTTGCTTCCAAAAAAAAAAAAAAAAAACACCCACTTAGTTCATTCTCCCTTAAACACACATTTATTATAACCTGTAAATGTAAATAAACTTCAGTGCAAGGATTCAGTAATACCTATGACTGAAACATGTCCATAATCAGAAATATTCTTAAGCACGTTAAACCTATTGCCCAAACTTCTAATATAAAATAAGTAAGCATTCAAAACTTTGCCATAAGTCATGTGGAAACGTTCTTCTATAAATGTAAGTGGTTGACTTCTAATTAACTTAAAATTAGTAGCTATCCCATGACGATTTAAATGAAACAGAAGTAAATGAAATAGTATTTCCACTCCATTTCCCAATAAGTCATATATAATGATCCTATCTGTTATTATTCACTAATCTCTTAACAACTGAAACATTAAATACACAGACAAGCAGACTGAAAGCTTAGAAGGCAAGCCTTATCAAAATAAATGTGAATCCAAGTAAAGCAAAGTCTTGCCACCACAATAGAGGTAAAATATCCAACTATTTAAAAAAATCTGTTTAATAATACACAATAAAATAATGCAATTCAAACATGGCCTGGATATGTCATAATGAACAAACAGGACAAGCACTTTCAGCTATCTAAGCCTTTTTCAGATCTTGCTATTTCCTATATTCCAAGGGTGTTTAAACAGGTATGCACCAATGAAAACAAAACTATCTAGGCAATTTCCATCCTTTCAATGCAGGTTTTAAAGGAACCATTTCATTAATTCCTGGTTTCTTATCAGCTTGTAAATAAGCTATCCAACACATCTCTAAGTATTCTGTGCAATTTTGTATATCTCCACCTCTTATGTTTTCTTTCATTAATTGCAAAGGCATAGTATGTGCTGTGCAAAAGCATTATTCCTATTCTCCCAATGTATGTCACTCAAGTGATATAATATTCTCTCTTTGAAACATCTATCTGTCTTTCCTACATAGAAACAAATAGACTGATAACATGTAACTATATATATAAGGTTCCAACTTGCACAGTCAATATAGGCATTAAACCTGTAGAACCTATCTGTAATTGGATGTTCAAAAAGATTTTTTGTGTTGATAAAAGGGCATGTCTTACATCTTTTAAAGGGATATGTCCCTGTTTTTGTAATAAGTTTCTTCGATGTCTTCTGAACATCTTGGCAAAGAAATTGCTTAAAGTTCTTCCGATTACTAAAAATAAACCTCAGTTAATCCCCAACTATTTTCCTAATATTAGGATCTGCTGGTAAGATTTTCCAGTTATTTTTTGTCACTTGACATACTTGCTCTGCATCATTGCTGAATGTTAGCAAAAACCTAATTCCTTCTTTTGTGGTATTGGTTCTTACTTCTTGATTTAGTCCCTCTGTATTATATTGCTCGGAATAATACGGTCTTCCTAAGGACTGTCTCAGAGCCTTACTTTCTTGGATAGATTTGTTAATTTCTTTGCTATCATAACCATGTTGTTTAAGATTATATGACAGATATTCAATCTCAGAGTTATAACTGATATCATCTGTACATAATCTCGAAGTTCTAAAAAACTGTCTTTGATAAATCCAGAAAAGGCCATCTTGGTGTTGTGGAACATTTTAAGACAGTTTCAAGTCTTTCCAGGATATAAAATTAATGAAAATAAAACAAAAACTATAGCTGTAAATAATGTACCCTCACACAAATTTGTTCAACAATACCCATTTTTATGGGAACACAATAAGATGAAGCATTTAGGAGTATGGATTAAAAAGGCTCCTGAAATGGCAGCTAAGGATGTGTTTCAACAAAATAAACAAAAGATAATACAAAAACTGAGAAATTGGAAGCTCTTGTTTATGGGTATGGATAATAAGATGCAAACAATGAAAATGTTTAGTTCCTTTAGTTTTAAATAAAGGGAAGGCAAATGATTTTCAACCAGAGAAGTTGTTAACAATAATTAATAGGAGTTGAAAGAATTTATCTGGAAGGGGAAGATGGCAAGAGTTAAGTGAAATAAGGTGATCCTCTCAACAGAACAAGGTAGTTTAAGACTGCCTGATTTGAAAAGATATTTAGAGCTACACAGTTAAGGCTCATATACATAATACAAAGAGGAGGTTATAATTCAAATTGGAAAGGGATAATAATTAAGTTACTGGGGTTTCAAGAAACAATGAGAGGATGGGATTTTTGGATGCAGATCCTTTAGGAGAATAATGCCAACTATACAGAATATTATATTCATATAGCTGCAGAAAGTATTCTAAAAACTAAGTCAGTAAGGGAATGGATAAAGGAGATTTTGCCAATAGAGATGACTGCAAGTAGGGTTACAGAAAATGGGCAAAAAGAGGATGGAATTTACTGGAGAAAACCGATAGAGTAACCATGGTATTGGAAGCAAATAACTATAGAGGAAAAGGTAATAGGTTGGGATGAGGCCAGGAAGAAGTTTGAACTGCAGGTTAGAGTCTGACTTCCCTATCAGGTATTTATTCAAGGGTATAGGCAAAGACAAGATGATATGGGAGACCTAAGTGAAAGACCTGCTGTATTAGAGCAGAAGCTACTGTTTAAAAAGGAATAATTAGTAGGGTTTATAAAATAATGCATGATAACTATAATAATCAATCACAGAAATGTAGAAAAGATTGGGAAAAGAGGCTGGTTTAGGATTTTTGCTTGGAAGTGTTTGCATAGGCATTTTTTACCCAAGCAGACTTCAAGATATGTTTTCTTCTGGTACATAGCAAATGTTGGAGTTGTGATAGGGAAGAAAGATATAACTGGGAAAAAAATGTTTATTTGGAGTATAATATGTTTGCAGATTAAAAAAGTCCATACAAGAGTATTATGTCAGAAATATTGAGAAAGAAAATGGCTGCAACTCAGGAAATTATTATTTTGAGCTGACACACAGTAGCAGTATAATCTAGATATTGCAAGGCCTAATTAAATTTAATTATGTTGGCCGCCAAAAAAGCTATTGCTAGAAAATGGAAATAAAAATATAAACCAACAGTATCTGAGGTACTGAATATTGTAAAAGAGCTAAAAGGACTGGAAGAAGGATCTTTAGAAAATGGTACGAACATATAGAAATAAATGAAATCTGTGGAAACAATATATGCAGATTAATGTTCAGGAGAGAGGTTTAAAAGAAGATAGGAAGTGAGTAACTCATATAATTCTGGACTGAAATATAGTTGTTATAAAAAAGAGAACATAATGTGTAATGTATGCAAATGGAGAAATGTTAATATTGTTTGTTTTATTTTCTGTTAATATATCTGAACTTATGACTTAAGAGATAATGTAATACAGGTGTTTAAAAAAATCTACAACGTCAGAATGGATGCATTAATTGTTTCTAAATTGACCTAATTCCAAATGATTGCATGGCATAATAATATGGTGACCTTTAAAGAGAACTAGCATGAGTAAATTGGAAAGAGCACAATGGAAATATGCCACTATTATCCATGGATATCAAAGCTAAAGATAATGTGGTACTTTCACAGTGCATTGTATAGATATTTGACAGGAGACTTTTATTTGGATGGACAGAGCAGTTAGAGACAACTACCTCTGGAAATACTTTGGATTACCAAAGAGAAGTAGAGAAGCACTATGCTACCAGTATAGGTGATTACACAGGAATGAGTGGTGTACTATTTGGTTCTCTGAGACAGCAGCTGACACTTGGGATAGAGCACCAAATTATATTAAAACAAGCATTAGTTTAGATATTAAAAAAAAATAATAATTCTCATACTTGCTACTGGGATGACCATTTTGGCGTATCAGCTAGAAATAAATTTTTTATTGCCCATGCCTGAAATATTTGTATGTATGTATGAATATGTTATGCCTCCTTGAATTACAGACTTAAATCTTCTCCATTTATCATTAGGCTGGCTTCTTTATCTTCAGAAGGGCAGGGTCAGGACTCCAATTAAAATTACCTCTTGCATTTTTTTCAGATTCTAAGAATATTTTATTGCAGAATGATATCAAAGATATCTTAACCAAATTGTGAAACTATTAATGATATCATTTATAAAATTAAAGACTAAAAAAGTCAGTACATGATCAGCATTTACAGACAGGCAAGCAACATTTTTATCTTAGTATTTGAAAATCTAAAATAATAAAATTGTAATTTTAAATTAAATCCATAACAGCATCAGATTAAAAGAAATATGAACCTATGTACTAGCCTTCCAAACTATAGTAGGAATACTAACAATGCTTCAGAATATTATAATGATTATACATTTGTTTTGCTACTAATGAAGGATTTAATGTAGGTTTCCTGAGAAAATCTACTGAGTTTCTTCAATGAAAGCAAACATTATACACAAGCAAGGAGAAAAAGGCATAATATTTATAATGAAACTGCAGAAATGTGCTTCTGGTTCAGTGCTGATGCCCAAAATTGAATAAGGTTATTCTATTTTAATAATTATCACTACTGCTTTTTGAAACTACCCCTGCAGTTCAGTTTTCAATCTACCTGTTTGTCAATGGCAA
The DNA here is from genome assembly GCF_019279795.1 of Protopterus annectens. Lineage (NCBI taxonomy): Eukaryota > Metazoa > Chordata > Ceratodontiformes > Protopteridae > Protopterus > Protopterus annectens. The sequence continues at coordinate 1,800,837,950 of NC_056733.1, read as the reverse complement.
AGCATTTTTTCACTATACATGGAAGATTACTGTATGAGAATGACTAGATTTGTGAAGAAAAATGTTCTTCTTATTGGAATATTGAATACCTTTTAAAGTCCAGCTAGTGCACTTAAATACTATTAAAAGTACAATAAATTATGGGACATCAATGCATAAACAAAAGAAGAGGATCACACCCAGATTGGTATTGATAAGCTGAGTCAGAAACCCATAGAACAGATCCCAGATGCTTACACAACATAATTTAAAAACTGACAAATACATTAAAATTGCTATTCAAAAAAATAAGCAAAATCATATAAAATTTACATTGAAAACAAACAACCAGTAATTTCTTTTAACTTTCCCCAGACTAACCCATATATTTTGGGTCTATATTACAAGACTGAATGTTTACGTGATCAAACACCTAAACAGCGAACTTGTAATACCAAAAGCAAAAAATGGCGCACAGCCGATTTAATGCAGGGAAAGATTTCCTTGGCCGTTTGCCAGATTTTGCTGTTTTTGTCTACTGTAGAGTGATCTCAGAGTTGTTATATTTAGTTAGGGGGGTTTTGGGATGTAAAATTATTTTTTTTTTATTTTCATGGCCAGCAGAATTCTTTTCCTGCGATGTTCGACATTTTTAGGTTTGATATTACAAATTCGATGTTTAGGTGTTCGATCACCTAAACATTCGATCTTGTAATATAGACCCTATATTTTGGCAAGTTTGTGATACACATAAAGGAACTAACAGGGTACTAAAACTATAAATAATTATCTCATCCAAACAGCAGCTGTGGTATAAAACTTTACCACATATTCTAAAAAACAATGACTTCTGAAGTCACAGAGCCCAACATTTTGATTTTTCCAGCTTCTTCTCATACCATAATGACATTAATATAGCACTGTGTAATAAAGGTTTTTAAAGGGTGGCCACGGTGGTGCAGCGGTTAGCATTGCCACCTCACAGCAAGAGGTTCTCCAGTTCAATTCTCGGCTGGGGTGCCTTCTGTGCAGAGTCTGCATGTCCTCCCTGTGGTCACGTGGGTTTCCTCCAGGTGCTCCGATTTCTTCCCACATCCCAAAGACATGCAGTAGGTGGATTGGACACTCCAAATTGGCCCTAGGTGTGAGTGTGTGTGTGTGTGTGTGTGTGTGTGTGTGTGTGTGTGTGTGTGTGTGTGTGTGTGTGTGTGTGTGTGTGTGTGTGTGCCTTCTGTGGAAGGTTGGGCGCTGGGCTGGCAACTCGACACTGTAAAACTCCACTGCCAATCATGAGCGGACAGATGATCTGCTGTGGCGACCCCTAACCAGGAAAAGCCAGAAGAAGAAAGGTTTTTAAAGGTCTCTGCACCAATAAAAAGTAAATGATATTTACCCAACAATTTGGTACAGTAAACTAAAGTAAAGAATCATTATTTCAAAAAAAATGTGTGAGACTTTAAGTGATTTTTCCCCTTTTCTATAAAAGCAAAAGAAATCATAAAGGGATGCACTCGTGGACATGTGTGAATGTAAAAATAGTTGTAAAGGTTTACTATCAAAATGTGGAATGGCATTTATGTGAAATTGGGATGGAAGAATGCATGTTTTCCAGTTTCCATAATGCTGATCTGGAAATGTTTGAATCCTTATTAGTGAATGGTTGTGTGCATTCACATATCCGGGATTGACATTCTGATAACGGATCGCACTACAGTGGGAATCTGGAAATTTACCCTTTTCCTCACTGTAGTGTGATCTCATAGTTGGAATATATAATATGCAAGGGTTGTGGAGGCACAACTCACCACATGGAGGATGCAGGGGGAGCTTGTCTCCCTGCAAAAACATTACCGGTAACATAGAATTTTGACTTTGGAACTTCCAGTGTTCGAATGTTAATTCTGTGGTTACCATTTCCAACATTTTGGTAATTCTGTATTACCAAATTTGGATAATGATTTTGATCAAAAAGTGAAAAATGTTTTGATTTTCCACATTTTGATAGTAAATCAATTTTAAACTGTACTACCTTGCTGAGATTAAAGATTTTCAACTGTGTTTTCATTCAAAAGATGTTCACCTGGCTTTCTTAATCTAGCATTTGATCTGTGGAGTGGAACTAGTGAACTGAACAAAACAATGCAACTATTCTTCCAATGTGGCCTTCAAGTTAAACAGCATGGTCACCAAACCTAAGGGGAAGACAACAGCAAGTGGCAGGAGACCTCAGGTTGAACTTGATGACATACACAGGACACTGCTGGCCCTATATTTACTGCTAAAAGAGGTGAAGGTGGCTCTCCAAGCCCTTAAGATAACAGAAGCAGAAACAACTTTGAAATACTGGCACTGAACTTCAAGTTAGAGCAAAGACATTGAGAATTAAAGGAACAGCAAGCAGTTTAACTCAGCATGCCAGGTATCTAGAAGACATCACAACATGGAATTACCAGCTGGAGGAAATAGATGATTTAGAGGTCCCAGCATGGCAATCTAAGGATAATTGCCTTTCCTAAAAGATTGGAAGGAAAAAATCCAGTACCATTTGTACAGGTCACCCTTAGCCAACTATTGAAGTGGGACACTCACCCATTGGTAGAACAGGCACATTGGGCCAGTGCTAAAACTGCTTCCAATTTGCCTTGACATTTTATTGTCCACTTTCTAAACTACCAGAGCAGGGAAGGCATCCTGTGGGTGGTGAGATGTATGGGTGCAAGCTGTTTGATGCAAGGTGCTCCAGTCCTCTTTGCACTTAATTACAGAACATTGCTACTTAAGAAAAGAAAACCACTGGTACCAGAATTAAAATGCTTCAAAAACTTGAGATACACAGTTCAGCTATGCTTTTTTTCTTAATACAGATTCAAAGGAATGGTTAAACCTTAGTTTTTCATCATCTGCAGATGCAGACATTTTTTTAAACTGATAGGGTGATGCTCCCTAATCCTTATTCCAATCAACATCCTCAGGCCTGGAAACAAAAAAAAAATTGCTTCACTCACCAGTGCAGCAATGGAGAATACCAGAAAAGAAGAACATGAGGACTGCGTCTGTGTCAATTACCCAGTAATCATCAGCAGATCAAGCCTTACCCATGCAACAAGGCAACTGTAATCATCCTATCACCCATTCCAATCAATACCTTCCAATAGCTAGACTCTTGGGGAGGGAAGAGGAATTAGCAATGGATTTCACAGAGCCAGACCTAGCCTTGAAAGAGATCACTTTGCTAGAAAAACAGCAAGACAGGTCTGAGCTAGTGATCATGGTTGATACAATGACATTAGGGCAACCTCTGCCTGAGGTGATGGTAAAACTCAAGAGTTACCATCTTTCTCCTTTTGACCGCTTCCCAGAGGCAAGGTCTACAGTCACTGATGTCCTCTGGTCAACCTTTGCGAATGTTGAGAGTGTGATCTTCCCAACACTTGGTGGTGTTAGGCGCTTGATGTGAAATCTGTAAATGCTGTTGTTAATGCATTAGACATATAGGCTCCTTTCCTCTTATTCAATATATCAGATTGGTGGAGTAGTATTGCCCCCCCCCCCCCACTGGTGTATTTATTCTGTATGCTTTATGTTTTACTATAACCATCTTTATTTCAGTATCAATAAAAGTTTTATGCTAAGACATAGATATTTTTTGCCTTAGATGTATATTCATGGTACATCAATTCAGGGTGAGATTAAGTAACTGCAATCCTTTTCTCACTGTGACGGGCAACCTAGTGCTGTGCTTCCTGTCCCTTCACTTAGAGTGGCTTTCACTATCCAATTGTGCAAAGTAGTTTAAAGGCAGAGGATAAAAAGAATACTACATGTGAGATGGCTATCCTGAAAATGTTAAGGGCCTATATATGAAAATGAAGGCAGCATGTATTTTGAGAAAAATGTATTCTCTGAAAAAAGGCATTGCTTGCCTTCCGGAGACAAAACAAAATCATATAGCAGCTAGATGTGTATTGAAACAACAGGATGATTGGTGTCATGGATCATATAACACTTCAGCAGCAAAAAGTGTTTTAATACTGATAAATGCAAGAATGGCCTGGGGAAAGTGTGAGATAAAAAGCAAACAGAGGGGTAGATAGGCACTCATAGAAGTTCACTCAAGGAAGGGCTATCTGGTGACAGGGAACTTTTTACAGTCCGTCCCACAAGAACTTATCAACTTTTAAGTCATTTTATGTAGAATTGTGTGAAATGAGTGGCCACAGTTTTCCAGTTATTACTGGAGGGAGACTCTAACTTAGTCCTAAATGAGGCTTTAGATGGACTGCCCAGAAGAGCATCTTGACTCAAAAAACTCAGAGGGATAATTATATCCTGGATAAAAGAATTCCATTTAGTTGAAACTTGGAGAGCAATACACTCTGCAGAGTCAGCGTATACTTATTTAGTCCTATTCACATGATCAGCTTGCAGATTTGACATGTTTTTTGTAAGCCATGAGTTCACAGAGGTCTTATCGCAAATTGATATTCAGCCAAACTCCATCTTGGAACACCATTTGCTTCAAATGGACCTTGGGGTCACTAGATCCTGCAGAATATCTCCCCTTGATAGAATAGACCCTTTACTGCTAGCATACAGGGAGACAGCAGCAGCAGAAATCCAAGAATAGGTATCCTACTTCTGACTCAGAGTAACTGTATTCAGTATACCCAGATACAATGACCATTCCTTAAAAGGGAGATGCATACATTCACACACTATAAAAAAATGGGTCAGGAACAGGAAACATCACCTAGCCTTGATGGACTTTCAAATGCACCCACAAGTGTGACAGCACAATATATGAAGGGAGGCTATTTAGACCCTAACTTGCAGCAGGAAATGCTTAGTATTAAAAAGGACATCAAAATGATTAAGATGTCAGACAATAACAGTTTTGGAATAGAGTTAAACTATTACATTGGGTAGGCTTGTCCACCTCTTATGTTATTGGCACATCACCTGAGGGTAAGGAAGGACATTTTGGCATTTATGGCCCTCAGGAATGTTCAAAATGACCTTGCACACTCCACACATCGGATAAATAATGTAATGGAATCATTTTACCAGCAATGTTATAAGCACCAATCCCAAGCCACACCACATAACATTAAAAAATTCTTAGACAAGACTGTTTGGCCCACTGTTCTACAAGAGATAGAACTTCAGGCCCTCAATTTTTCTATAACAGGAGAAAATATTACAACTTTGATTCAGTCCATGAAATCTGGCAAAGTGCCTGGGCCTGAAGGTATACTGAGCTATATAAAATAGTTCTGAATGACCTGATCTCTCTTTTGTTGAACCTGTTCAGTAATAGCAGAACATTGGGGATGTTACTAGACACATCTAGAAAGGCTTCAATTGTCACATGTTTTAAAGAGGTCAAAGACCTCACTAACCTGAATAACTTTTGCACCATGTCCTTTTTACTAGTAAAAATATCTTAGCTAACGTACTTGAGCCAAACTAAGCAAGGCCATTCACTTGGTGCCTAACTCCAGACAAGGTTTTTTTCTTAACACACATGGTATCCTAGGACTAAGCAGGACATTTTTAGAAGTTCAGCAATTAGGCCAACTATTCTCTTCCCTGTTGCTGCAATCTTGTTAGACTTTCATAAAGCTATTGACACTTTGAAGTGGAACTTTTTATGGGAAGTGCTGAGATGGTTTGGGATTAAAGCGAGATTTTGATCTAGTGCAAGCTATTATATATATAGCCCCTTTAGGAAGGGTGGTTATGAACAATACTTGCTCCAAAACTTTCCCTCTCACCTGAGAAGCCAGGCATGGTTGCCCTCTATTGCCATTCTTGTTTATGCTAGAAGTTGAGACTTTGACTATGACTAAAAAACACCATTATGAATACTGGGGCATCAGACTGAGAAATGACAACACCCTAATCAGCACCTGGTACAGAGATGACTACAATTTGGCTGCAAGATCCTCACAGGGATTTAGCAGAGGTTCTGACCCTCTTGGAACAATTCAGGGAAGTTTCAGGTCTCACAATGAATTGAGTTGAATCACATACCTACTTCATAAGACTTGAGATATACAAAGCACCATCCCAAGAATAGAACTGAAGGTTGTTTATTCCCATAGTTATCTAGGTGTATCAATACCCATCTCTCTAAAGGAAATGCTAGATATTAATCTTCAAAAAGTGTTGATATATATATATATACATATATATATATATATATATATATATATATATATATATATATATATATATATATATATATATATATATATATATATATATATATATATATATATATAAGATAAGTTAGTGGCCTGGTGTAGACTACACTTCTCCCTAATGGCAAAAATAGCAGCGGGGGAGATAGTTCTTCTCCCAATATTTCTACATGTGGATAGGTATCTTCCCAATGTACTTTCTCATAATAATACTGGTAATACAAAAGGCCCTAATGGACTTCATCTCGGATGGAAAGCACCCAAGATTAGCTAGGAAAAATTAATGGCACCAAAGATGTAGGGAGGAATTGGCATGCACAATCTCCCTAAATATGCCCAATCAGCAGGTGATTCATTACCTGGTGGCAAGAATGAAGCCAAAACATGTTTGACTTATTCTAAGTTGACATTTTGTTTGTATCTGAACAGACTCTTTGCAGGTGTAGCTAGGAGCACAATATGGGGCTCTGGGGGTAAGAATAAAGGAGTGGAAATTTAACTGGTCCAATTACAGCTTTTGCTGGGTTATGACTCTAGATGAAAATTCATTTTGACTCTCCAGGTAGATCCATTGAAAGTAGACTTCAGGATTTGGGATACCTGGTTGCAGGGAGTTTTTTTTCACTGGTATGATCTATTTCCCCATAACAGGTTGGCACGCCTTACCTTCATGGAGCGCCAAGCCAAGATAGATCCATTCACTATGGGAATAGACAACCTTCAGTTCTATCCTTGGGATGGTGCTTTGTGTATCTCAAGTCTTATGAAGTAGGTATGTGATTAAGGAAAGGTTAAATTAATGGCAGTACCCTCAACTGGTGCATAACAGGATAGAGACTGATCAAAACAAGTCGGGATAGAATCTGTAGTAGGGTGACAACCAAACCATCTATATGCCAAACCCCATCTATTAGTTGTACTTTATGAGGCAGTAGATGTCTACTGTATTTATTTATTTGTTTATTTATTGGCATTTGGTTACTGGGATGGTCTGCTGGGCTATGATTGCCCATTTTCAATGGAGGCCTAGGGAGAAAAGCTCGAAATATATAACATCTTAAACAATTGCACATAATTGTACAGGCAGGATTTCTTCAGAGTTTCGGTGATACTAATGTAATCTTTGAAACAGTTATCTAAACGGGTTCCTATTAAATGATCAAAGACGCATTCGAAACTTGAAAGCACAAAAAGGCAAAATAGCGAAATGGCATATAAGCAAATTCTTTCGCTGGGAAAAAAAATGTTTGGCCGCTTCCATTACTTTGCTGTTTTCATGACTGTAGTGTGATCTCAGAGTTGGTATATTTAAGTAGGGAGTATATGTAATGTTTAAAATTTTTTTTTGTCAAACAGTGATAAAAAAAATTGCTGTTCTAAGTGTTCGAGATTGTAAGCTTTCACTTACATGGGTTCGATAAATCGATGTTCACTTTTTTTAGCGTTCGATGATTTAATAGACCCATCTAAAAAATCCTACCTTGGTTTGTGATTTACTGTGGAGTTGACTGATAAGAAAAGTTTTATTTGAATTTATATATTATTTGCTATCACTGTTTTCCACTGTTTATATGTAAGAAGAGATAGCTTGTTAACAAGATTTACTTTGATTCATATTTTGTTGTTTTACTTTTAAATTCACTCTTGGTTGTTAGAAAAGGATAAGTTTTAGACAGACAAGCTCTTGCCACCCCAAGGGGCCTAGACAGCTATAAATTAACACAGACTGCAGAGAGGAAAATTCTGAGCATATCTAAACAATCCTACCTTGGTTTGTGATTTATTGATCTTTACTGTTAAAAAGAAGTGCGACTGAGAGCAATAGTGAATTATAGCTTTTGTCTGGCTTGCAGAACATGTATGATCAGAACAACTTTACTGCATTTACTTTAGTATTTAGTTGTACATTTCTGGTGTGATGTTTTGCCACAGAAGTTGACTTAAGTTCTCTTTGAATTCTGTGGTAACTGATTTTGAGTATTCTTTTAATTTGAAGTACCACTTAATTGATATCGTTGTATAGTAGAAACCCTTGTAAATATTGTAACTACCTCGAGGTAGCCACCTCTGAACTCTAATGCAGTTTTTCTATGTAAATTGTACCATGTCACTCCCATCATTTGTTTTGTAGTAAATCATGTAAGTATTGTAACTACCTTGTGGCAGCCACCTCTGTATTGTAATGAGTTTTCCTTATTGTATTAATCTATTGGAGCTGTTCTCCCCGGGCCTCCACTGAAAATGGGCTCTCGTCAGCCCAGTGGACCTTCCTGGTAAGCAAATGTTATAAATAAATAAATAAATAAATAACTACATTTTACAATATTTTATTAGTTTGAAGCTGAATATGGATTCTTTAAATGAGTATGCAATTAATGATTTGCTAATGCACAAATATCTTGTACAGTGTAATAAATGTTATGCATATTTAAAGGTAACAACTGATAACACTGGTGATGTGTAGTCCTCGTGTCAAAAGCTGGATGATTTGCTTACTATTGTTAGAAGTAAATCTAGACTTAATGATGATGATTGCACTTGTGCAATTGGCATGGTTTGGAGAACTGTTGTTTCATATATTAATGCCTGGACTGGCGAGATAAAGAATGTTAGACTAAGAACAAATAGAACACATTTTGGAAATGATGCATCTATTGTCTGCATAGATCCTTCAACCCCTATGGAACAAGACAATGTTCCTGACAACTTTGAAATTCAGAATGCCAGTATTAAGCAATCTGATAAGCCAGTTTGTTTAGCAGGAAACAAAAAAGAAGAAAGAAAGAAGTAGTTCACAACAAATAGCAAGGATGAAAAAGAAATTGATTAATGTCTGTAAAGTAAAGTGAATATGTACTAAAAAGAACAATGCTTTGTAATGTAATGCACAGGTTACAGGGAATAATAATGTTTTTCTATCAGAAACCCTTCAGTCTACAGAAAAAGGCATCATTTTTCCAAAAGAGAAGGTAGAAAAAAGAGGCAAGGGGCAGGTGAAATGGAAGAAATCAAAACTGAACGTGGAAGATTGAAGAAAATTGCTGTAAGAAAAAAGAAGAGAAAGACAGATGTTGACCACATGGCTCAAGCTGTGGATTTACAATGCCAGCTGGATGAGAATTTAATACACAATGAAAACAGTCGGATTAGTAAGACTAATGGTGATGAAGATTTATCCTTCATAACAATTGACAGAGCAAATATCACTGTCTTTGAAGCTGAAAATTCTTCAGAGCTGGTCAGGAAAGATATTCTTGTAATTGGAGATTCAACTATTATAGGAACTGATTCTTATATTTGCAAAGAAGATAATGAACATTGAATAGTGAATAGTGTTATGCTTGCCAGCAGCAAAAAACAGAAGATGTGAGACAAGCTTTGGAATGCCTTAATGTAAGAAAGTACAGATCCTTTTTTATTCATGTCAGTACAACTGATGTCATCCACAAGGATTCTCTGACTGTTAGCAGGGAACTGACAGATCTCTTAGATAGTATAGCCTGTACTGGTGTAGGACGTACAGTGAATATAAAAAGTGTACACATCCTTGTTAAAATGCCAGGTTTTTGTGATATAAAAAAATGAGACCACAATAAAACATTTCAAAACTTTTCCCACTTTTAATGTGACCTATAACCTGTACAATTCAATTGAAAAACAAATCTGTTAGGGGAAAAAATAAAAAAATGTACAATACGCTGGTTGCATAAGTATGCACACCCTTAAACTAATACTTTGTTGAAGCACCTTTTGATTTAATTACAGCATTCAGTCTTCTTGGGTACATACCTGCCATCAATTAAAGAGACTCTGATTAAACCCAAATAACGTTCAGCTGTTCTAGTAGGATTTTCCTGACATTTACTCAGATGTCTGCTACAGCAAAAGCCATGGTTCACAGAGAGCTTACAAAGCATCAAAGGGATCTCATTGTTGAAATGTATCAGTCAGGAGAAGGGTACAAAAACATGTCCACAGCATTTGATATACCATGGAACATGGTGAAGGCAGTCATCAAAAAGTGGAGAAAATATGGGACAACAGTGACATTGCAAAGAACTGGACATCCCTCCAAAACTGATGAAAAGACAAGACAAAAACTGGCCAGGGAGGCTGCCAAGAGACCTACAGCAACACTGAAGGAGCTGCAGGAATTTCTGGCAAGTACTGGTTGTGTACTACATGTGACAGCAATCTCCCGTATTCCCTATATGTCTGGACTATGGGGTAGGGTTGCAAGATGGAAGCCTTTTCTTACATAGAAAAACCTCCAGGCCTAGCTAAAATTTGCAGAACAATACATCAAGTCTACCCAAAACATGTGGGAAAACATGTTATGGTCTGATGAGACCAAGGTTGAAATTTTTGGCCACAATTCCGAAAGGTATGCTTGGCGCAACAACAACACTTCACATCACCAAAAGAAAACAACCCCCACAATGAAGCATGGTGGTGGCAGTATCATCCTTTGGTGTTGTTTTTCTTCAGCTGGACATGGGGCTTTAGTCAAGGTGGAGGGAATTATGAACAGTTCCAAACACCAGTCACTTTTGGCCCAAAACCTTCAGGCATCTACTAGAAAGCTGAAGATGAAGAGAAATTTCACCTTTCAACATAAAAATGACTCCAAGCATACATCCAAATCAACAAAAGAATGGCTTCACCAGAAGAAAATTAAAGTTTTGGAATGGCCCATCCAGAGCCCAGACCTAAATGCAATAGAAGATCTGTGGGGTGACCTGAGGAGGGCTGTGCACAAGAGATGCCCTCGCAATCTGACAGATTTGGAATGCTTTTGCCAGGAAGAGTGGGCAGATATTGACAAGTCAAGATGTGCCATGCTGATTGACTCCTACCCAACAAGACTGGATGCTGTAATTAAATCAAAAGTTGCTTCAACAATGTATTAGTTTAAGGGTGTGCACACACAACAAAGTATTAGTTTAAGGGTGTGCACACTCATGCAACCAGTGCATTGTGCATTTTTTATTTTTTATATTTTTCCCCTAACAGATTTGTTTGTTTTTCAATTGAATTGTACAGGTTATAGATCACATTAAAGGTGGGAGAAGTTTTGAAATGATTGATTGTTGTTTCATTTTTTATATCACAAAAACCTGACATTTTAACAGGGTTGTGTACACTTTTTATATCCACTGAATTTTTCACATATCATCTGTAGAAAGGATAGTCAGGTCACTGTGAATAAAAAGATTTTTTGGGTAAATACCTATGTGGAAAATGCCCTGTTTAAAAAAATAGAACGTGTAGAGCATCCAAGCCTAGTTTTAGGCACACATGTATAAAGACAGAGTGGTTCAAATTTGTCAAGATCAGAGAAGAGAATTTTTTCAGCAGATGTTTTGCAATATTTGACAAATACTAGGCAGGATTTTGCCAGTTTGAAAATATAACAGTTCACAGATAGCAACATTTGATACATCTCTGATGGTTGTTAATGCTAAGAGCATTAATAATAAAGTTTTTCATTGGAAAGTTTCTACAATCCCACACAACTGATATTGTTATTGTTTGTGAAACTTGGTTAAGGAACAATGACTGGAAACCAGTTCTGTCAGGGTATAAATGTTTTTACTGAACCAGAGAGTCTAACAAAAACTCAGGTGGTGGTGTTATGATACAGATTAAATATAGTTATGAGACCTGTGATAATTACATGTTCAGTGATAACACCAATACTATTGACTGTGTAACTGTGACAGTAAAGACAACCCTGGAACATATAACAATTGTTGGAGTGTATAGAACACAAAGTGCAGATGACCTAAAGGAATTCATACATTTCCTGCATGGAAACACAGGAGGGAAGAATAATATTAGCTGGGGACATAAATTTACCAGAAACAGACTGGAATAATATAGATTTAACAAATTTATTAAGGAATTTATTCACAACGTATATATAGGAACACCAACTGCTTCATATTCTAAAAAAACCTACCAGGAGATGGAACATACTAGACATTGTTTGTGTTCCTAAAGAAATTTCTGTTACTTCAAGTCAAGTGTTACTACCATTGATGTGCAGTGATCATAGGGTTATAAGGTTAATTTGTTGCTAGATAATTCTTCCAAACTGAAATCTAAACCAATGCAAAGAAGGTTAATTACAGATTGTATGGAAGCAAAACAGTCACTATGTAAAACTTTCTGGAGTGAGGTGTTCAGTGGAAAAACTGTAGATGGAATGTGGAAAGTTTTGAAAGAGAAATTATTTGAGTGCAAAAAATCAAAAAAATGTTTAACATCAGGATCTAGGCATACAACATCAGGGGGGTATATTTCCATAAGAACAAGATATCTGATTAAGGTGAGAGACAAAATATATGGAAGAGAGGTTAAACTACAACTTTGAAAACTGAAATAAACAAGCTGGACAAACTGATTAAACAGTGTGAGACAAGACTGAGAAAAATTTGAAGGAAATTTATATAAAGATATTGGGCATAATAAGAAATCTTTTTTTATAGAAACATTAGATGTGGAAGGAGTAAAAACATATATACTGATAAACTGTGTGCAGATTCTAAAATGTATTCTCAGCACAACAGATTATAGATATATTTACAAAATCTTATGCAAAATAGTTATGGTTCCACAAAAGGGGTGACAAGTTGTCCTTGTGACATCCAGCTACCCCCAAATACTGGAATCAAATTAGATTATATTGAAAAAGAACTGCACAAACTGGAGCCAAGCAAACCACAGGAAGCAGACGGAATAGTAACAATGACCTGAGAATAATTCAGCAAGAACTTATGACACCATTACCATTATGTCCAAATGGAGAGATGAAAGGGTCTGAATGGAGAGATGAAAGGGTCTGAATGGAGAAATGAATGGGTCTGAATGGAGAGATGAAAAGTCAGCAAGCAAAGGAGAGTAGTAGTGCTGAAATTTAATTCATCCTCAAGTCTTGGTGAGTACCTTCACAAAGTGAACCGTGTTTTCTACAAAATCTCACCAAGCGACACTGATATATAGAGTGTATTTATATAGCATATATCATGGACAGCAGTAGGTCAAAAATTAAAAAAAGACACAAGACCAAGGATAAAAAAGTACCCAGTCCTGGTAGGAGCACTGGTGCCAGGACTAGAAAAAATAACAGTGTAGAATCTCAGAATATAGAAACATCCTTACAATGTGGCCAGGAAAGGCCCAGGGGGATGATGGCCCCTCTGATGTTGAAGGAAGTAACAGTCCATAAAAATCACAAAAACAGATAGGCCAAAGAAGAGCCATAAAGATGATAGAGTGGACTATTGAAGATAAGAAAGAAATTATGTATTGTTACTATTATGCAAAAAGTCCAGAATTTCCAGTCACAAGATATACAAAAAGATTAAGAGAGACTTAGAGGAAAGAAAAATACTTCTGCATGAAAAACTGTCAGAAGCTTCAAATAAAAAATTGTGGTAATTAATACAACAAATTTTTGAAAAACAGAATACAGACCAAGAAACTTTGATTTCTTTGAAAAAAATAAGCATCTGAGGAAATGCGAAAATATAAACAACAAAACCTAGATTTTTTTGAAAAGTATAAAAAAGAAATATGGACATGGGAATGAAAGAGAGATTTGATATGGTGCAATATCTATGCAAAGGCAAAAACAAATTAATCAACATGAAGATGGCAGCCCTAAAGATATTCAAAGAGAAATACAGGCAAAAGCATCCAGACATGGAAAATTTCACCATAAAAAATATCACAAAGAGGGAATGTAGAAAAGAAGATTAGTAAAGTTAAAAAAATAAAAGGTGAAGTTGTGGAGTGCCTGCGAAGTGAAGGATTTGACAGAGAAGGTCTAACACAAGATACATCACAGCATGATGGAATGAATCCCCAAAGTAAGGAGAAACAGGAAGATCAGGAGATGTCTGAAGAAATACAAACCTGAGAAAGAAAAAGAGAGTTAATATGGTGTAATATCTATGCAAATGAGAAAACAAAATTAATCAATACAAAAAGAGCAGCACCAAAGAAATTTGAAGAGAAATACAGGCAAAGGAATCTGGGCACGGAAAACTTTACAACACAAAAAATAAAAAGACAAGAGGAAAAGTAAAAAAGGAGATCAGTAATGGAGGAGTTAAAGAAATAGAAACTGAGGTTATGGAGTACCTCCAAAATGAAGGATTCAGTGTAGAAAATCTAATTCACAAGGCACCACAAAAGAAAAGAGCAATGGAACTCAGAATTAAGGGGAAACCAATGAAATGTGAAACAATTGGTCAGGTGCCATATGAAGATGTTTTGGAGCCATCCACAGGAAATGAGTATAAACATTCACTGAAGCTGGACAGCAAGGGAAGGAACAGGAAACTAGAAACTTTGACACAGTTAATGTTGAGGAGTTATAGGCCAGTGAGTTCTCATATGACAGAGGAATGAATGGCACAGGATGAAATGGTAGAGAATATGCCACAGGAAGATGTAATAGAACATTCCATAGAATCCCTGCAGGAAATGGAAAACAAAAAATGTGCCATCAGTTTAGAACAAAACAAGCTAAGAGAAGAGTTGCTTGATTTAATAGACATAGACATATTAAGATTAATAAAATAAATAGACTGCAGAAAGTCAATAAAACCCAAAACATCAGAAGTTTGATAAAACAAATGAACACAATAATTAGGACTGTCCAAGGAGATCCATGCGATATAACAAAAGAAAACATGATATATTACTATGCAGCTAAATTAATAACTAAATTTCTACCACAAGAACACAGGGTAGTGAGAGAGAGAAAAGGGAGAAATAAAATACCATTCTGGAAATATCAAACAGAGAAAACTATAAAGCAGTTCAGACAAGAAGTGTCACTGTTAGAAGACTATAGAAGAGGAAATAAATGTCACTGTTAGAAGACTATAGAATAGGAAACAGATCAACAAAAATAATAAGAAAGACAGATATGATTAAAGCATTGCACTTTATTAGAACATGCAAGGATCTATCATGCACTATAGGTTCATAGGTTGGTACTAGGCTATTGGCCCTAATAATAATAATAATAATAACAAGCTTAGCCCTAATAATTCCATTGCTATTTCTTTCCACAATATTTACTTCCCTGAACCCCTGTATAGCAGGGTGACTGATGTGATCCCTGGGGTGAATTTCCTCTCTCCCATCCAATTGTCAAGGTTCCTTTTGAAGACGGCCAAAGAGGCGCTCTGCTTGACATGTATGAGCAGTCTATTCCAGAGTCTGGGGAGTCACTGGGTCAGGAACTTATCCCTCCATCATGTTTTGTTCATTGTGATGACAAGGTTTAGATCCCTGGAGCATGTGGCTCTGAGAGATTGGGATTTCTTTAAGTGTAGCATGTCCAACAGTTCTGGGCTTGACATGGCCTTGTATGTTAAGCAGAGATTGTCTCTGAGTATACGATATGCGACAGTATAGCTGGAGTTTTTTTAGATGGTCAGCATAGGGCATCTGCTTTAGGCCTGTGATTCTTTAAGTGAGGTATTTCTGTGGCCTTTCCAGTTGTTGCAGATGTCTTGAGAGGTACATGACAAACGGGTATGAGGTATGTAACAAACTAAAAATTTTAGCACAGATGGACTGAAGATATGAAGATAAATATAAAGGAAAAATACAAAATAAGCAATTTATTGATGACCCAAAACGATTTTATAGAGAATTGGGAAACAAGGTAAAAGGAAGTGAAAGACTGTCAAATAAGAAGAAATAGATACATTTTGGAGAAATATCGATGAAGATCCTGTGGAACATAACAAAGATGTTAAATAGTTAGAAGAAGTTAAAGAAAGAATAAGTAGTCAAAGGTATAGGATATGAAATGGGATGAAGTAACAGCCAAAGAGATTGAACTAAAGTTAAGCAAAGCTTCTATTTGGAAAACCACAGGCCCAGATACAGTACCTATCTTTTAGCTAAAAATACTAAAATCTTTGCACGAAGATTTAGCCATGAGTAAGAACTATTTATATGCACAACCCGAACAGACACCAACCTGGCTAACAACAGTAAAAACAATGCTCCTATGTGAGAGTGAACCTGCAAGCCACCCTAAGAATTATAGACCAATAACTTGCCTTCCAATGACATATAAACTATGCATGGGAATTGATGCTGACAGAGTTTATAGTCATTTTGAAGAAAACTCAATTATGGCAGTAGAACAAAAGGGGAATAAAAGAAAGTTATATGGAACAAAGGATCATTTGTTGTTAAACAAAGTCATAGTGGAGAACTGTAAAAAAGGGAAGAATCTAAGTATGGCATGGATTGACTACAAAAAAGCATTTGATAGTATCCCACATTCAAGGATAAAAGAGTGCTTAAAAATGTATAAGATACATCCTACACTGATTGACTACATTACAGTGGCCATGAAACAATGGCAGACCACTTTGCAATTAAGCCATGATAAAGGACAAATTATTATCCCAGGGATAAATATTCAAAAGGCGATACTCCAGGGTGACTCTCTGTCACCATTGCTATTCTGCCTTGCCCTTAACCCATTGAGCTGTCTACTTAGCTTAGGCCATGGCTATAATTTGGCTCCTAGAAAACAATAAAGTGTAAAGACTACTCATCTTCTCTTTGTTGATGATTTACAACCATCAGATGAGGAACTGAAAGCACAACTGAGAAGTTGTCAAAACTTTTCTGATGATATAAGAATGTCATTTGGTCTTGATAAATGTGCAAAAGCAACCTTTAAAGCAGGAAAACTGCAGCACCAAAAAAACATCAGTTTGGGACAAGAATGTAATATAAAAGAACTTGAGCAAGACGGAGTGTATAAATATTTGGGGAACTGATGAAGGATCAAGCAATAAAACACAAACAAATGTAAATAAAACTTTCCACACAGCATGGCTTCTGACAACACCATAGCACAACCACTGCTCTGCTCTTTTTCACCATTCTGATCAACCAACATAGAAATAATAATAACTTTGTATCGGCAATATTTCGAGAACTCTCCAAAGCATGTGACATGGTTTCACATTCCTTACTACTAGACACCCTGACATCCCTATCCTTTGCCCCTTCTGCTATAGCCTGGTTTAACAGCTATTTGTCAAATAGGCAACAATCTGTCCAATGGCAAAGTGTATTATCCCTCATACTCCCAACTACCACAGGTGTACCACAATGCTCCGTACTAGACCCACTTCTTTTCTCCATATATACCAATAATCTCCATACCACCACACAGCATGCTTCACTTATACAATACGCTGATGATTCAACTCATCTGTTCAGCTCCATCACTTCCCACCCTGCAACAACTCACCCAGGAATCCTTTAGCTCTGTGGAAAGTTGGATCACTCAGATCCAACTTATCGTAAACCCTCATAAAACCAAATTACTACTTTTCACCCCCAACAAAACCATTTCCACCCCTCTGTCCTTCACTATCTCCTCCAAAAATGGCATTATTAGCTCTGCCTCTAACCATACCCAACTCCTAGGCATTGAAATTCATAAAAATCTACACTTTGATGTCCACATTTCACAAACTATCAAAAAGGTCATTGAAGAAAAATGAGAACACTATATAGGCACAGGAAATCCATTTCGAAACAAGCATAGATTACCCTAGCCCAACTCACGCCTTGTCTACCCTAATGTATGCTGCACCAATTCTTATCCAGCTTAGAAAACTTGACCTTGGCAGACTTGAATCATGTTATAATAAAATCGCCAAGTTTACAAACAACTCCACCTTTAGAATCCACCTTTGCCAGGGTCTAAGGGAATTGCAATGGCTGGAACTTCCCCAGCTACTAACCTATCACCAATTAGTCATTGCATACAATGTGGTAACACATCCAGAAAAAAAAACTGCACTAGGCCAACTTCTCACCCACTATAATACAAATCGTCCTCTCTGATCTTCAACCAAACCTCTCCTCTGTATCTGTAGGGCTAACAATACTACAGGAAAAGCAGTGTTCTCCCACTCCATAGCTAGAACCTGGAATAATCTACCTCCTGCTCTGATTTCTGCCCCTACATCTTCTCCCTTTAAAAATTCACTTAGAACACACTTAAAGAATAAGTGGCTATGCCCATGTGTTATATAAGTCCTCAAATTATTCCGCTTATATACCTCACTTCCTAATATACCTACTTTAGTATATATTACAGTCTAGGTCTTCTCCTAATGCTGATTGAATTTGTATACATATTCTGTTATTAACCATGTGTAACTATTGTTTCCTGTATATATAGGTCTTGTTATGTCTTCTGCTGTATACTGTATTTTAACATATTGTTTGAAAATTCTCTGTATACTGTATTTTAACATATTGTGTAAAATTTTACTTACTGTGGAGCTTTTCTCCCTGGGCCTCCATTGAAAATGGACCTTTGCCAGTCAGACCATCCCAGTTAACAAATGTAAAATACAATAAAATAAATAAAATAGTAAGGAATATTTCAGACGACTTAAATTAATCCTGGAAACAGCACTGACAGCTAGATACAAAATCCAAGCTATAAACCAATTTGCTCCTTCTGTCCTAACTTACAGTTGTGGAGTGGTTGACAGCCCCAAAATGTGTTGGATATATTAGACAGAAAAACAGGAAGGATGCTTCATGTTCATCAAATGATTTATAAAAATCAGTGCATACCAAGATTATGTATTCCCCATTCTGAAGGAGGGATGGGCCTCCTTGAAATTGATTACATGTTTAGAACTGCAGTTGTGGGACTTCACATATACCTGCTGGCCTCACAAGACCCAAACATAGTGAAAGTTTTGAAACATGAGGAAAATAAATCTAAGATGACTTCTCTGCTTAATCTAGCAGAAGCATATTGGTATCAAGCAGGAATGGAAATCAAACCAAATGTAGATAAAAAAAAACAGGCAGGAACTGAATGTGCCAAAAAAAAACAAAAGAAAGAATATAAGGTGAAGGACCAGATGAGATGGTAAGAAATGTGGAAATGCATAAATATAGTTCCAAGTGTAGAAAACTTCTGGAAGAACCTCATGTTGATCAGGAATGAATGCAGGAATGATTAAGGAGAGACAAATTCAAACCAAAAGATGAAAGGTTAATATTGGCGGCAGAAGATAGTCGGCTACGTACATGTTGGTTTACAACGTCCATTGAACATGTGGGAGAAATGGACAAATGTAGTTTTTGAAAAACAGAATTGGAAACAGTTGCACATCTCATTGCTGATTACGACATATTAATGGCAGAAGGACTGTATACTGAAAGGCATAATAATGTGGTGAGGCTGCTGCACTGGGGATTGTGCAAACATCATGGTACTGAAGTGGTTGAAAAACACTGGAAACATGAGTCAAATCATATGTGGTCACCTATTACCAACAGTTTAAAAGATAAATGCTAGAATACCGGATATAGTGGTCCAAGAAAAGAAGAGAAAAGTAGCATTGATCATTGAAATCACCACACCCAGTGACTCCAGTGTCCTGCGCACAGAGAGACACAAAGTCATAAAAGATCTGGATTTGGAAGCAGAAACAAGAGCAATGTGGAGGAAAGATACCTAGATAGTTCCAATAGTAGTAGGCACAAAAAGTCTTATAAAAAGAGTCTACAGTCATATTTAGATATGCTACCAATACATGCAACTCCATAGAAATTACAGGAGTCATTACTGGGCACATTGCGGGTGCTTCAAAGACCACTTTTGGCTGACATCAAAGAGTGAAACAATACCAATTTCATGAACTTTAATCATACTTTGACTTAGGAATGGGTCCATTCCTGTCATGCTATTAAAAACTCAAAAGATTTGGAGAAATTAAAAAAGGAGATACCATAATATCTGTTATTCACTAGGCCATATACATTTGGGGTGATTCCTAAAGATTGGAGACATGCACTTATTAAACCTATCGTTAATTGAAAGGAGAGTAAGGCAAACCCAGAGTTATATAGATCCTTAAGTCTACTTTCATGTTGTGGAAAAATAATGGAGAAGGTAATATTGGATACGTTATTGTTAGAAATGGATAGGCTGGGACTTGAAACCATATATCAACATGCATCTGTTGAAAATAGATCTATTACCACTTGTAACATGATGTTCTATAAAAATATAATAACAGCTATGAACGAAAAAGTGTGCTGTGATGAAAATTATATAGATTTAACTTCAGCATTTGACAGAGTCATACACAAAACACTGACCAATATATTAGTACGACTAGGTATTGATGTACTCTTGATAAGATGGATAGCTGCATAGCTTACAAATAGGACATGGCAAATATCATACAGCAACTGGACAGATGAAATCCTTGGTTGCTGTCAGGGTGTCCCACAGGGCTCTGTCCTAGTCCCTTATTTGTTTAGATAGTATCTTTCAAACTTAACATTTTCATCTGAGGTGTTCTACAATCTATATGCAGACAAACTGAAACTGGGTAAACTGATTACATGTGTTACAGATAAGGCATGTCTAAAAAAATAACTTGATTAAACTGACCATTTGGGCACAGGAGAATAATATGCTGATTAATGCATGAAAAATAAGCATATGAGATTTGGTAGGCATAAACTGAAAGGTGAATATTTAATACAGTACACAGTGATTGAAACTGTAGACTCATTTAACAACCTGGGTATAGGGATAGATCCAGTTATGACTTATTCTAATCATATCAACTAATTGGTTAATGATAGTTATAGAGCTTTAGGTTGTACAAAAAGATTTATAAAATCTAGGAAATCAAAAATAATGAAGTCATTCTTTGTTAGTTACATTAGACCCAAACTTGAGTATGGAATAGCAATATGGAAACCCTATAAAAAAACAAGCATGAGTAAACTGCGAAGAGTACAGCTGAAATATACCAAGGTCATCTGTGGATGTGAAAATTTAAATTATTATGAAAGACTAAAGTATCTGAACTTGTGCAGTATCTCTTACAGATATCAAAGAGGAGATCTTATTCAGTTATTAGGGCACTTAGAGACAACTACCTGTGGGAATATTTGGCATTATCAAAATGTACTACAAAATCATCAGACAATCTATGTAGAAGATTCTGTAGGAATGAGAACTGTACCAGTTTGTTCTCTGACAGAGTAGCTGATGCATAGAACAGACTACCAAATTATCTTAAAGCAAGTACTAGATTAGATATTTTAAGAACCGCATGAGCACTTATTATGAGAACAAGTATTTTGATATATTGGCAAGCTAGAAGAGCATTAATGCCTGTGCTTGAAATAGTTGTATGTATGAACTGTAATTTGGAAAGTGTACTAACAAACCAAATTACCCATAGAGTTTAGGAAAGATGTATTAAAATATCCAAGGGATAAGAAGCACCCTCTCTATTTTCCACAGTTTAAGAAAATACATTTTGGCACATTACCACAGTTAAAAAACCTGCCAGCATCAAACATGACAACAAGTGTTGGAGATATGGCACAAATAATGCTAATTACTTACATTTACTTTTTGAGTGCCCTAATTTCCATCCAATATGGGCTCAAATATATGACACTGCTGCTTTTGCTATTCAGAAGCCTGTTCCACAAAAGGATGATGCACCTTTATCATTCTTTGTACAATGGACCATCTGAAAGGTCTAATGACTATTGAATGAAACTAGCTACTCCTGTTACAACTCACAGTTTCTACCATCATATGTAAACATTGTAATTTTTAAACACTAGAGTTAGAGAGTGAGCTGCACTGTTATGTACAAAATTTATACAAAGCCCAGGGAAGAATATCAATAACTACACCAGACCAACAATTTTGCTCCATCATTTGTTACATATTATTTCAATTATTCTACTTTTTGATACTCTCATGTTATGAATGTCATGGTTGATGATCTGAGTCAATAAAGTTTCTTAAAAAAATAAAACAATTAGCAAGAATATTAAATATCAGTCCAATGTTGGTCATAGTTGGAACCCCCATTCTACTTGACAAAATACATTTTCCAATAAAATCAATATACCAGATTAAAAAAAAAGTAAACTAAATAAAAACTTTAGACATACTTTTGGAATAAAATGACTATTTTTCCATAAAGCAGATAAAATTAATAAACAAATATTTTGATTGCACTGAAGAATATTTAAATCCAAATTGTAAAATTTTATTATTTTATGAGTGAGTTTCTTGTGGGAAGAGCATTTTAGATTTGTTGAATACAAATAAATTATTCATACCACATCTTTCTAATTTACTATTTAAACCGTTAATGTTTAGCAAAATACATTAAATATTGTCATATGTGCTATTAAACAATTTTGTTAAATTTCTGTAACCATTTGTGAATTCATAGATCATTAACATTAAAGTCAAAATGTTAAAAAGAAATCTCAAAGAAAGACTACAAATGGTCAACTGCTTTCAGCACTCTTATTAAATTAAAAATTATAACTAAAAATAAAAATGTATGGTAATATATAAATTAAAATGGGAAGAAGGAATTGCAAAGTTAATGCAAGATAAAAATAGACATCCACTCATACCAGTTTAGAAAATGACTAAAATAAATCCAAATTTGGTTTTATTTAAGGGGATGATAAAATTAATATATACTCTAACCACTACCACATATTTATTGCCACATCTTCCTCACAAAGTGTTAGAACAACAAAAAGCTCACATAGTAAAATGTCACAATCTTTTCAACATTATGATATCATGCTAGATAAAAAATATTAATATATATATATATATATATATATATATATATATATATATATATATATATATATATATATATATATATATATATATATATATATATAAGAGGATTTATTAACCCAAGTATTTATTAAAATATATCAATACAAACAGTGTACATGATAATATGCATGAGTTTAGAAAGATTGCTGTTAAGCAACTGTTTTTTGATAATAATTATAGAGGACAAAAAATTTAGCACAACAACTCAGGCAACAAAAACTGGAAAGGGCAGTCACCAAGCTTAAGGAGCTTATAACAAGGAAGATAACAAGAGACTTTGTAGAAGTATTAGAAATATTTTGCAAATTTTATGAAAATTTGTATAATGCAGAGAAATATGGAAATCAAGAAAAGGTACAAATGGAAATGCTTTTGGAAGAATTAAATATGCCAAATTTAAAGGTAGAAGATGCTCTATTACTAACAGTTAGGATAGTAAGGGATGAGATAAAAATGGCTATGTATAACCAATCTACAGGAATGTACCCAGGAATAGATGGTATTCCTGTGGAAGTTTGGAAGTTAGAAGTGAAAAAATGATAATGATTTGGAAGGTTTTGTTTAACAGTATTTTAAGAGGAGGAGAAGTTCCAGCATCATGGAAGAAGGCGGTGGTAATAATAATGCCTAAAGAGGGTAAAGATCCATCGGCTCCAGCTTCATACAGGCCCATTTCATTACTAAACCATGATTAAAAAGTGTTTATGTCTATAATGGCTAACAAAATGGCAAAAGTGATACCAAAATTGATAGATATGGATCTGTGTGGTTTTGTGGAGGGGAGGCAAACACTTGACAATATTAGCAGAACATTGATGATCCAGAGGGAAGCAGAATGTAAGAAAGTACCACTTTTATTGATGGGTCTTGATGCAGAAAAAGCATTTGACAGAGTAGACTGGGGCTTCATGAACAGGGCAATGGAAGCATTTGCTTTCCCTGATACAATTATAATGTTGATTAGAAGAATATATGAGGGATTGGAGGCACAAATTAAAGTGGGTGCGATCCTCTCTGATAATTTTTGCTTGAGTAGAGGAACCAGGCAGGGTTGTCCACTTTCTCCTTTTTTGTTTGTATTATATTTAGAACCACTGGCAAAGAAGATAAGAGACTCAGAAATTCAAGGATATAATTGGTATGGCAGTCAGGAAAAGCTGGATCTATTTGCAGATGATATTATTCTATACATGACAAAACCAGAAATGGACATTTCAGTGTTGTGGAAGATTTTAAGACAGTTTCAAATCTCCTCAGGATACAAAATTAATGAAGTTAAAACAAAGGCAGTAATGGTAAATTATGTACCCACACATGGATTGGTCCAACAATATACATATTTACGGGAACATGATAAAATTAAGTATTTAGGAGTATGGATTAGAATGGCTCGGTGGTAGCAGCTAAGGATATGTGGGAAAAGACTAAACATAAGATAATACAAAAATTGAGAAACTGGAAGTTTTCAAATCCAAAAAGAAAGAACACACTGTAGGGGTGAAGTGCCTCCAAACAACAGCAACACATATCCAAAAAGTAGAATGACAGGCACACCATGACAATAGAAGCAAACCTCAAGTAAGTTTCAATAAATGCAGAAATTTTATTTGTCAGTAAGCGCTTTCATGTCTCAGTCGATGCTTCTTCAGACTATAAAAACAAACTCAAAAATGGATCCTTAAATAGTCTATGAGAGCCAATGATATCACTGTGCTAATTAACACTAACATCTATCCAAACCTTAAAATGTGTGTATTCAAAAAAGCATTAGTTATATAACATACATAATAAACATATAGAAAAAAGGTTCTTTTAACTTGAGTTGCCACCTCAACTCCGAAGCTTCTAGTAAATCTGCCCCCCCCCCTCCCGGGGTTCTTAATAACCTGTTCAAGACCAAAAAAAAAAAAAAAAAATTGTGATCAAAGTGTGAATCAGTGTGTTTGGCCAAAGAATTTTTAAAGTTTTTCTTTCTAATGTCCAACAAATGCTCGTATATACATTCCCTCGATTTTCTTTGGGTTTTACCCAAGCAAATATTACCAGCAAAATGTTAGAAGCTAAAAATTTTAAATGCACAAAGATGTGAAAAACTTTACAACTCTAAAACTGTTTGCAGCAAAGGCTAAGCTAATATGTAAAATGCAAAAAGCTGTATAACATCTGCAATTAATTTAAAGAAAAGATGGCATAGAAATTTCACATGTAACAAGCATTACAGAACAAGTATGTGTTGACTTTTTATAGATGCAGTAAAGCTGTGAACAGTTAAACAAATAATCACATACACACACACTACTAGATCTTAGGTTTCATGGTTTCTTTCAGACTGCAGTATATAACATATTGGAAACAGAAGTTCATGGTTATCTAAGCACCTCTGGTTTGGAGAGAATTACTTGACTTAAAATGTTGACACATCAGAAAACAAAGGATCAGGACAGCTTTGTATATGCAAATATTTGGATTATTCAACAATAACTTTAATAAATGAAAATTTCCCAATGTTGGCTCATTACAAGACAACCCTTTAGATGTTCTTTAAGTAATGTGATTCTTTCTTTGAAACTAAGTTAATCAGTAATTAATTTTGGCATACCTGTAAAAAGCATGTAAGCAGTGAGGAAAATATTTTCATAGACTGCAGATAAAAAGATAGGCAACCTGCTACAAAGAGTTAATGAGATCATCTCCCAGATTTACTAATCTTCCGTGCAGGACTAATCTAGTCCTGCACGGAAGAGGCAGTTTAGGAGGACAATGGCAGAGTGCCGTGCATATTAATGAAGGCACGCTGCCTGACCTCCTAATCCTACATGGAGCATGGACGAGTGCAGGGGGTGTGTCTGAGAGCAGAGCTCTCAGAATAAACATGCCCCTGCAAAGTAGAACATCAGAAACAGTAAATAAATGAGCAAGACTGCTCATAGGTGTCTGCATATCCCCACCAACAGCCGCCCATGTGTACAACAGGAACAGTACATATAAATAAAATGAAGAAACCCTTTTATATATTTTTTTAAACCCCGAGCTAACCGTAAGTGCACGGGTTTGCCCATCGCTTAGCTATGGTTAAAGCAGTTTAAAAAGGATGAAGAGGATAACAAGGAAGATATATGCAAATGAAGCAGCACAGCAATATTGTAGTGGTGGGAGCATCCACCTAACAAGCAGGCATTCAAGGTCCGTGTCCCACTGCAGCACATTTCATTTTCTATGTGAAATCTGTGTATGAACATTTTTTGACATTTTTTGCTGTATAACCTACTAAATAACATTTAAATGTGAACCGGTGTACTGCATTAAATGCACATGTGAAGTGTCAGTGTCATAATGAATAAGGCACTAGTAAGCAGGTTAAAGCACAAGTAAGCAGTAGTAAGCATATATAAGCACTAGTAAGCGTGTGTAAGTGCGTTTGTGTGGGGTAAGCATTGCCTACACAGATTAAGCAAAGTAAAAGCTAACTGAGTGTAAGAAACTATAACTAGAGGGTAGCAGTGCTTACCATTGCGCAAACCTGTGCAAACCCACTTACAACTGCTGAAAAGTGCCTTAATCACTCTGTATTCAATGGCCCTTGCTCTGCCCAACAACAAAACAAACTGCCTCTGCAAGGCTCAAACCCAGTACCCTGCACTCCATTGACAAAGTGATTTACCACTAAACCATAGCAGATATACATAATCTGATATTTTCACAAACATATCATCCAGCACAATCAGTCAGAAGTACAGGAAATGTATTAATATCATACCACACAACCTGTTAATGCAAGAAGTCTGGACAAAGTATGCCACGCTGTGGGTACAAATAGGAATAAATATCAACTAATGCTCTAATACACCTAAAATGTTGCTAGTTACACAGTTATATGTATTAAAACACATATGTAGAAGGAAGTCTGAAACACAAAAGTGTCAGCACTAGTTACTGCCTTCAATGCTGCGATCATCCATGTCAATTGCCAAGAGAATGAGGTACAGGCCAAAATATGAGCCGAACATGCATGGACATATGGACAGATATATATCTGTAAATGTAGATAGATAGACAGCTATATGTAAATATATATATATATATATATATATATATATATATATGACTCACAAATCATATAACATCAATTGTATATAGATACATACATATGTTCATATGTATGTGTATATATATATATATATATATATATATATATATATATATATATATATATATATATAGATAGATACATATATATATATAGATACAGCTATACGAGATATATATAGGTACATACACATATACACAGACAAAAGGTATTAGTAACTATACATATGTAGAAGTAGTGTGGAAGTACTGGGTGCAAAGTATATCCCTCAGCCACAAGCCCGTTAACTGCCATCTGTGAAATGTGTAATGTGGCAACCATTCCCACAAATGAGAATACTGACATTAAACATGTACCCCCCCACAATTCAAAGGACATGACACGGCACACAGGAATGCATACACAGAAAACCTTTGTTTGTGTACTATACAATAATGTATGCCAGTACTTACACCACATAAATTCTGAAATAAGTAATCAGTGATGAATGCAAGCCCCACACAAAACAGTAGATGCAAGCAATGTGGATATATACCATACTATGCTGTCCAGGCCAAGGCCTTCAATTAGTACAACAGTAGACACAGGATTTGACTTAAAGATACGTAACAATCAACAATTACAGATGTAGTTCAGCAGCCTCCAATTACAACCTGTAGTCAAGCCCTAGTGGGAAAAGTAGCACTTGTGTTAATGTCACAGTAAATTGTACATAACATTGTTTAACCTAACATCTCACTATCACACTGAATGACCATCGTCTTAACAGTTATATCCCTAAAACGGTGTCATAGCCTAGGTTAATGGCATTGAACCCCCCCCCCCATAAAAGGCTGTACAAGGGCAAAGAACACTGTGTAACACACACTTACCTCTGGAATGTACAAGGGCACATATGTATCCTCCAGCTGTTGCCCCCATATATATGGAATTGGCCCAACAGTTGGTGTGGGAGTCCATGACATGACTGGGATGATAGCAGTAATGCTAGCAGTAAATAATGATAGGCCATTACCTAAAAACCTCTTTCTGTATTACAGCAGGACAAATACTGGCATATATGTGGAGGACGGAGGCAGGAACATAGGGCCATATTTGCATTATTTATTGCTGTTACACGCCCTGGAAATTGCTGATGTTACAGGATTTGTTGCAGCATACCTTTATGCAGGAATACGACATTTAAATACAAATGGATGTAGCCATGTACTGTTAGCACTCAACAGACAGAATGCCACTGATATATCTGGGACAATACCTGTGTGGTGCACAGACAAAACCTAACAGCCAATCCCCCTGGTATCATATGGATAGGTCCACAGTTGAGATCTATGCAAACAGACAACATTCCATGCAAAGGTACCATGTACACAGAAACCCTGTAAGACCAGCAAGATACAATGCACACAGCAACATTACTCATGCTGTCTGTAGGTATGGAACCTTACCCAAATGTGTATTTGGCCTGAGTCTGCAGGTTTTGTTGTAAGAGGTATTGCTACCTGCTGTCTCTAACACTGATGCCCACACACAGGAAGGATGTCATCCATACTGGAAAGGTGAAGGGACAACCCCCACAGAAGTCAGCAATTTAAAGTACAGGGTTGCCATGACAGTGGTTATCTGAAGTACTACACAGCAGGCTGCATGCAATTAGCAACTGGTGGACACTGACTGGTGCAGAGGCCATTACATGATCATGTGCAATACCAAAAAAAGCATACTGCAATCTATTCAAACCAGCTCAATCACTCTACTGGAGAGACTGAGAGAGAGAGAGAGAAAAAAAAAAAGAAAAAATAATAACTTTAATAAAAGTAACAAAGCTCAGGGTTGTGTTACAGTGGAAAAAACATAAAACGTATGTGAAACAGATATGTATTTGCTTGCATGTAGTATATGGCATAGAATAATAGGATGTATAATGTGAAAGGATTTATATGTGCCATCAGTTCTGCTCAACAACTGCTCTGGACAATAGTGTCAGTCCCTGTGGGCAGTGGGACATACCTAGCAACTGTGCAGGCCAGCAATGAATGGCAAAGATGTGACCCATGATATCTGTGTTCTGTACATAACTGTGGCCAATGGCTGGTGGTGGTATTAATACTGCCATGATAGACACATGGGTGTGAGACCACAACACCTGCAGGACAGTCATGTTAAAGTGTAGCATAGCATGCCCAGCTGCCATAGCAGTATAATATGCTTATCTAAATATACCCCCCTAATGTTAGTCTTTGTTCACATGTGACACCTGTCTGTGTTGCAGCAAGGCAGAACAGTTCAACTGTGAAGTAAAGAGAGTTACAAGAGTGTGGACCAGATGTTTGCATGCACCCCACATACAGATACATATATGTGGGATACATATTCACAGCTGTGTATGTCTACAGAACCTCGGACAATTTTACATATATATAGATATATAAACAACACATAATGATATCTACACATATATGCACATATGTATATATATATATATATATATATATATACATACAGATATATATATATATATATATATATATATATATATATATATAAATATATATATATGCATACAGATATATATATATATATATATGTGTGTGTGTGTGTGTGTGTGTGTGTATGTGTGTCTGTATATATATATACAAACAGACACATGCACACATATACATAATACTGACTTGTATAGGTATACATACATCTATATATATATATATATATATATATATATATATATATATATATATATATATATATATATATATATATATATATATATATATATATATATATATATATCTGTCAATATATGTCCCATGACATGTGTGAGAGAACATCACACATCAATACACAACATATCTACACACCAGTACATGGCTGCAAAATGGAATGTGGAGTGTGGTGTGTAACCCGTGTTGGGAACACATCACAATTGTTTGAGAAGGTGGGATATATATATGTTGGTGAAGGGTATTAGGCACATATTAGTGTGTAGGTTTGGTTGGGTGACAAACAAGACAGCATACATGGCTGGTATATGACTCATGTGGTGGTTCAACACTGTGGATGGATAGTTCCATTTGGAATGTGGAGGCCATTGAGCTCCCTTATGGGAACAAAGGGAACATGGTGCCCACCCATGGACAGTCACGACAGCTTCTACATGGTCATAAACATGCCTAGGCTGTGGGATAAGCTGGAGGAACATGCATGTTGAACCTTGTGTATGTGTATTTCATGCCTCCAGTTGATGTAGTACATACCCCATGTCTCTGTGGTGCTCCCAGTGCACAGGACCCTTGACATAACTGGGTGACAGACATATGTCTGTGTGTGCTCCATGGGGGGGCACTATCCCCTGAGGTGGTTCCACATGAAGGTAGTGCTTGAACAGTAGATAATGAGGTTCTATGGTGGTCACGGATGTGATGTGGACTGGTAACATGTGCACATTAGGTGGGACTGGTGTACCTGCTGGCAAATAACCCCTACACATACTGTTGTGTAACTGTCATAGAACATATGTGGGTTGTAATAGTCCACACAATCCCAAAACATGTCCAACAGCATGCATAGATATCCCTAATAACACAGAATGGCAGATGTGTAGCAATCACATAACAAGCATACCACATGCATATGTGGAAACATAGTGGCAGTGACAATGGCATGCAGGTGAAATACTCTGTAACAGTCCAGCAACTCTAGTGTCCCCACAGGGAGCATGTCTATAAACACATAGCAGAAAGTGTTGTACAATATAATATATGTCCCAATGGTAGATAAACCAGAGTCATACCACTTGCGTTGTGTGAACATTAAGTTGGAGCTGATATGGTGGCGGGAGACTGTTAATGTGTATTGTATTATGGTAAACGTGCCATATGAGTTGTTCAGACATATTTCCATCTCTATGTCATTAAGGGAGTATGGCGCACCCGAGGAATCCCACTTACAGTGCCGCTGAGGATGACATAATACTCACCAGCATCATCCAGAACTACCAGCTGCTGTTCTCAAGGAAAAGCCAGGACCAGCATGAGCGGACAGCCATGTGGAACGATGTGGGCCGCAGGATGAATGAGGTGGGAATGCACAGCCGTACATATGAGAAGGTCCACCATCATTGTAGTGATCTGCTCCGCCATCTACGTTGCCATGCCACTGCCATGTGGGGTGACCACCTTGCAACGGGGGGGGCATAAAATCCATCTGTCCCTCACCAGAGTGGAGGAGCTGCTAATGAGCCTGGTAGCACCTGCCCACCCACAAGAGCTACAGACATATACAGACATGGATGTGGGTGCTACCCACACACCAGACATGAAGCATGCAGGTAAGGTTCCAGGGCATATCAGTAGACCACTGTTGTGTATGCATCTGTACAGGTAGATCATGCATATGTGAGATGTGGAGTCTGTTGCTGTGTAGTACTGATAAGCAGTTATGCATAATCTGTAGTACTGTGAACTTCAGCTGTTGTTTTACTGTAATATTGCAGTCACCCTGTAGCAATACCACAGCTGTGGCCACTGACATCAACTCTATCTCATCTCAATGTAGGTACCTCTAGGATACCAGCAAGGCAGCGGCTGGATGCAGATGAATATGGTTTAAGGTTATGCTTGGCAATTCACTGTACATGTCATATCAAAGGTGCAGGCCATGCACACATCTAACACACGTACTCATAATGCATGCTGTACATGTTCACTGACTGATCACACACCTCATTAATGGGATTACCAGCTTCAAACACATGCAATACACAGACCATCTCAGACAACTGTGGCTAAACTCCAGTGCACATTGCC
Organism: Protopterus annectens; assembly: GCF_019279795.1. Taxonomy (NCBI): domain Eukaryota; kingdom Metazoa; phylum Chordata; order Ceratodontiformes; family Protopteridae; genus Protopterus; species Protopterus annectens. Next base: position 1,800,806,153 of record NC_056733.1, on the reverse strand, counting down.
CAGGCACAGCTGACAGCTGCCTAACATACACAGCTATGTCATACATAGAGCAGTTGAACATGCTACACATAAAGAAATCCCACTCCCTCTGCAAACACATGCTCCAGGGTCCTAAACCTCATCAACACATTACACAGAACATACTGGAGGGATAGGGGCCCTGTCCTGGGGAATTCCCACACTCTGGAACAGACTACCTATTCATGTCAGGCAATGCTACTCATTGGCCCTCTTTACAAAAACACTTGACAACTGGATGGGAAATGGGGAATTCACCCTGGGTAGTATATCTGTGCCACAGCCTGCCAGAGGCACAGGGGAATAACATTGTTGGGTGGTGCATGGCTGGGAACCCCTGTGGCTAGGCTTATGTAGGCCCCAGGACCAATAGACCAGTACTCACCTATGACCCTATGTGTACCACAGGCAACATCAGCCAGGGCTCAATACAAATATGACCTGCATAATGGTGGGACATTGCCAAAGCCATGTGTTGCAATGTCATCTGATGTACCAGCATCATGTTGGGAAAGTCCAGGAAGTTGCAGTCATGATGCATGTGCTGCACAATCCAGTCCTCACCCCAACCCAGGGATGACATCCCCATCTGTATAATGCTGGTGTCACTGTGCACCTGCATTTTTGCCCTGCCATGGCAGGGAATATGCCAGTACACATGGTGTTCCTAGTTTGAGATACTGCAATATGACACACATGTGTAGGCCACAGATGTCGTGCATTTGCAATGTAGCAGGAGATGGTGAAGGTGTGTCATCCTGTTACACAAAAGTGCACTGGAGGGGAGAGACAAACCCTCTGAGAATGGCTCTATCTGCACACAGTCAAGGTCAGGAAGTGTGGCAGACATAACCCTGACTTTACGGCACTAGTGATGGTACTGTATGACTCCCAAGGGCTGTGCACATGTTTAGCATGCAAACATGCAGGTTTGGGGAACATTTGCAGGCCTGACTGACCAACTACTAGCTCATGATAATGACCCATATTACTATACACCTGCCAGGTATAGTGACTGCAGTAGTACACATAACAGTTATTGTTACACACCATCATGATATGTGTGTGCACATATATGCACCCACAAACTGTATGCATTTCAACCAGCATCTGCACAACTGACACATATGGCCTGTAATGCAATTGACTGCCTAGGTCATATGTCACATATCAGGAATGTGTAGCGTTGCCATATGCAGTAGTGTTGCATCATGGCATGTCATGAAAGAGAGTGCCATGTCAATCATGGTCTCTACACTCACCATAGGTACAGTACATTGTGCCTGTGGTCAGTCTAATGGTATTCTATCACTCATACATGCACCACTGATGATGACATCTGTGAATACACATCAGGCATTCACTAAACACATGTCCACATATAATCCAGAAACACACAGAGGCTGTGAGCAGCAGATGAAACATAACTGACACACATATACACATCCTGCAATGGTGTGTACACCTATGAGGTATGGTGCACAGTACATGCCAGGGTGCTGAACAGATGCACAGCAATGCTGTGGACATGGGTGCAGTGTGTTCTAGGGGGAGGGCCATCACCTACTAATAGAAGCCATGCATCACAGCCATGTATAATGTTGGTAACTGGGACTGACTACAGTTGCACTGCATGCTGTTGAGCACCACATGTCCTGCATGCTGACATGTGTGTAATTATAGGTCTGTGTCTGATACTGCACTGCATCATCACCTGCTATTGTGTGTGTTATGGGGGTGCTGGAGCAGTCTGTAGGTGCTGTCTGGTGGAGTGTATGGGTTGTCATGTATGTCGACTGCATGTTTGTATGTCTGTGAGTGTGGCCATGTCTGCACACACACGTGTGTGTGTGTGTGTGTGTGTGTGTGTGTGTGTACTGTTTAGTGGTGATGTACAAGTCTTACAGTCTGTTCCCTGTTTTGCCATCACAGGTGGAGAGGTGGGGCTGGGTCCCTCCTGCCCTCCTGCAGGGAATCTGATGTCACTGATACAGACAGTGACCATGAGGATAGGTGTATTGTGGCCATCAGGGTTGTCAGGGGCTGCCACTGGGCCACCAATTGACATCCCACAGGTATCCACTCCATCCGCGCACACAGTCACACTGCCTCTACATACCTCATCACCGTTGGCCTTAGCTGAGGGACAGTCTATGGCTGGCATTGGAAGGACAGTGTGGTATCTATGGCACATGTGTCAGGACACAGCAGCCATAGCCAGATGTTCAGTGGGATACCACATAGGCAGACGTTCAGGGGTGCTCGTCGGAGCACTGCTGGTCATCATGCCCCTGGCAGACGTGCCACATCTATATCAACCACACGCTTGTTCCAGACTGTCATGGAGGCACAGGCATGAATGGAATGGTACACCAGACAGGATTAAAGGGTGCAGAGGGCTCATCACACCTCTGTAATTGACAGCATCCGTGACCTAGCAGGTGCCATTCGTAATTACACCGAGGTCATAGACAGACGGTGGGGTGAGACATTGGATCTCATCCACAATGTCATGTCCATGCATCAGGACAGAGCAGGATGGTTGCGATGGCCATGTGGACATATGCCAGCAACACCAGCAGCTGGAGGTCACAGTGGATGTTCCACCAGTCACAGCCACTCCCGTAGTGACAGTACCAGCCCCAACACTGTGGGGGGTGCTGTCCATAGACCATCATAGCAGACCATGTGCACATGGCCCTGGCCAGTCCCAGGAGGGACCTGGATCCAGTGGACATCTGTCAACCTCGGGGGACATTACTGGCTTTGTACCTGATACTGCCTGTAGCACCCCTGCCAGGCACAGGTCCCATGTCCATGGCTAGAGATGGTGAACTGCAAACCCTGCCTGGTACAGTCTGCAGCTGTCTCACAAATCCCCGTATAGGGCAGCCACATGGTGGAACTGTGTGCATGCAGACACACACACATAAACAACAAACCTAGGGAAACCACATATCTGCACACACGACATCACCATTGGCCCATAACAGTACTCATCCCCCACATACACACACACACACACACACACACACACACACACACACACACACACACGCGTTGTCAATTGTATGGCTCAGTGTAGGCCTCTGGCAAACCAACAACACACCTTGTGCATATGATGATGCCTGTGCCACATCCTGTCATCCATAACATCGATGCAGGGAGAGGCAAACATGGTGCTGATGCACATGGTGACTGTACAACAGTGTAGCAGTGGAATACTGTGTAGCACTTTGTCAACAGTAAAGTGAAATGCTAATATCTTAGAAGGTGTAGCTGTGCAGCCATGATGCATTATAGCTGTAATTAACAGTGTTGTATTGTTTTCACCATTATCAATTCTGATTGTGTTGTGTTTGTCCATGTGCTACATGGCTGATGGGTGTAGTGGTGTCAGCAGGCCTTCAACAGTGGACACCAGTAAGTGTAGTGGATGGTACACATGACATGGCTGGGTACAACACACAGAGCCTTTGGTTTGGATGCAGTACAGATACAAGACTACACACATGGAGGTATGTCCCCATGCAGGTAACACATCTGTTGCCCATGTAATCCCACCAAGACAGGATAGGCACAACCACACATTGCTATATATGCAATCTGCAATGTGGATGACACTGAACATGTTAACAGCAGGGTGTATGTCCCTTTCCCCACTCTACTGCGGGCCGCACCTCAGTAACATGAGTGCGCCAATGCCAGTGGCATAGCCATACCCTTAGGAGGTTGTGAGGCACTCAACTATTGTGAATGGTGTAAATAACAACTAACAACCTGATAACATACACTGTACAGTATTACAGACAGCTATGTGGGGGGATAGATGCAACAGTAATGGCAATGATGGTGGATGTGTCCACAACAGCCACACCCAGTGAGTTATAGCAACCCCAGTAGTGCTGCACATCTCTACAGTGTGGAGGATGGCATTAACACATCTATGACCTGTGAAGGACTGTATGTCCATAGGATGGCACCTGTGGAATGTTGGCATTTGCCAAGCAGTCCTGGTGGAAACATAGTCTGTGAAGGGAGGTAGATCCCTTAACATCTACACACATTCCTACATGTGGGATGGTGTACAAAAGCCTGCTAGGATCTACATAGGAATTGTGCACCTCCTAACCCTCATCTACACCTATCATGATTGTGTCAAGGAGGTATACCAGGTTTAGGTTGTATTCTCTGCCTTTGACAAGTCCAACATTAGCGGGGTCCTGTGTATTAAGATTACCAGTGACATTGGCCATGGGTTCATTGCTGATATGTTCCATGTCCCTGCAGACCAGGGTCATCAGGCTACTGGGAGGTAGTTCCCAGCTGACATGGTGGATTTGTGGTCATCCTTGCCAACATCGGTGAACCTATTGTCAGGTGTAGGCCTTTTGGATCGTATGAGGAATCCCAGCTACTTACTGCGCCTGCCGAAGGGGTTCCTCCAAGCATGACACTTCACTTGACTGTACTGCATGATATGTTAGTAATGCCAACCTGACATCCTACAGGTGGGATGGAGTACTGTTAACATGTAATGCCCTTGTCATGTATGGTCCTG